>NW_023645759.1:0-7964 GCF_015228065.2 Penaeus monodon
TAATTAAAAAAAAAATTTAAAAATAAAAAATAATAATAATCACAATATTAAAAATAATATAATATAAAAATAATAATAATAAAAAAAAAATAAAAATAATAATAAAATAATAATAATAAATTTTAGTAATAATAATAATAATAAATAAAAATATTGATAATAATAAATAATCTCAAGTTATCAAATTCTCTTTTTTCTCATTTTATCCTCATTATCGTCATAAATTATTCGTTTTGAATTATTATCATTTTACCCTTTAAATTCCAAATCTCAAGAAAACGAAAAAATTATTTTTGGGGTAACTCTCAAAAGGGTATTTTTCGCTAGATTTTGCCCCTTTTTCGACTTTTTGGGAAATTTTTTCTTTTACGTTTTTTATTAATATGGAGACAATTCCCGTTATTATCATCATTTTTTATCATTATTATCATCAAAATTTCATTATCATCATCATTATCATCATTATTGCAAATTATTTCTCATTATTGCAATTATTATCATCATTATTGCAATTATTTTCATTTTTATTGCAACTATTTCAGTTATAATATATAATTTTTTTCAACTATACTAATAACAAAAAAAAAATAATAGAAAAAACTAAAAATAACAATAATAACGATATTTTAATAAATTTTCTATACATTTTTTTTATTTAATATCTTATTACGTAATTATTCTGTTTATAAAATTTTTTGCAATTTTTCTACTAGTAAAATGAAATGTAAAAATAACAAAAATAAAAAATAACGATATTAAATAAATAATATAAGATAAAAAATGAAATAATAAAAATAATAATAAAATTAAATTTAATGATAAAAACTAAATAATATAATATTTAATAAAAAACAATAATAAAAATAATAATAAAAATAATAATAACAAAAATAATAAAAATAATTAATAAAAATAATAAAAATAAAAATAATAATAATAATAAAAATAATAATGATAAAATTGATTAATTTTATAATCTCAATTCAAAATTTTTTTTGTTTCACTTTTATCCCATTTGTCAGTTTAATACGTTTTTAATTATTTCATTATTTCCCTAATAATTGCCCAAAACATCAAAAATCGAAAAAAAAAGTCATTTTGGAGTATACTCTCAAAAGGGTATATTTCGATAGTTTTGCCGCTTTTTCGACTTTTGGGGAATTATTTTCTTTTAAACCTATTTTAAATTTTTATGGAACAAATCCCGTTATTATCACATTATCATGTTATCTCAAAATTTATCCTTATCATCACATTTCATCATTTTCTCATTATTGCAAATTTTTTCATCTTATTGCAATTATTATCTCATTTTTGCAAATTTTTACATCTTTTGCAAAATTATTATCTTATTTTTAAAATTTTTGCGTTTGTTATAATTTTGCAACTAACTATAAAACAACAATATAAAAGAAATAAAAATAAAAATCAATATACGAAAATTTTAATAATTACTATATCTTATTTAAATTAATTCGTTATTTCGTAAATTTTTACTGTTAGTAATTATTTTTGCAATTATACTACTGGTAAAAAAGATAAAAATTAATATATATAATTTAAAATTTTAAAAACGATATTTATAAAATAAAAATAATGATAAAAATATATAATAATAATTAATAATAATTATAATAATAAAAATAATAATAAAATAATAATAATAATAATATAATAACAAAAATAATAATAATAATAAAATAAAAAATATAATAAATATAATATAAAAATAATAATAAAAATAATAATAATAATGATAATATTGTAATATTAATATCACAAAAGTTTCAAAATTCTCTTTATTCTCACTTTTATCCTCATTATTTTCATTTAATACATTTTGTAATTATTAATTTTTACCCCAATAAATTTCCAAAATCATTTGAGAAAATTTAAAAAAAGTCATTTGGAGTATCTCTCAAAGCTATATTTCGCTAGATTTTTTCACTTTTTTGGGTTTTGGAATTTTTTTTTTTTACCTTTTTTTTTTTTTAAAATGGAGACAAATTTCCCTTTTTTATCATAATTTTTATCATGATTATCATCAAAATTACTTTTCACATCATTTTTCTCATTATCATCATTATTGCAAATTATTATAAATTTTTGCAAATTTTATCATCATTTTGCAATTATATCATTATTTTTGCAAATTATTGCGTTTTAATATATAATTTTTTCACTTAAATAATACAACAACAAAAAATAGAAATAAAAATAATAAAACAATAAAAACGATATTACAAAAATTATCTAATCATTAATTTAATTAAAAACGTTATTACAGTAAATTTTCTGTTATAATAAATTTCTTTTGCAATTATACACTAGTAAAAAAGATAATAATATAATAAAAAATAATATTAAAAACGATATTATATAAAATAAAAATAATGATAAAAATAATGATAATAATAATATAAAAATATAATAATAAAAATAATATAACAAAAAATAATAATAAAAAATAATAATAATAATATATAATAATAATAATAAAATTAATATTGATAATTTAATAACATCAAAATTTTTCAAATTCTCTTTATTCTCACTTTTATCCTCATTATTATCTGATTAATACATTTTGGTAATTTTATCATTTACCAAAAAATTTCCAAAATCATCAGGAAATCGAAAAAAAAAAAAATTTTAGTAGACTCTCAAAAACTTTTTCGCTAGATTTTGCCGCTTTTTTTGACTTTTGGGATTTTTTCTTTTACCTTTTTTTTTTTTATATGGGGAAAATTCCTGTTATTATCATAATTTTATCAGATTTCATCAATATTATCATTTTCTCATCATTATCATCAACATCATTTTGCAATTATTATCATCATTATTGCAATTATTTTTCATCGTTATTGCAATTATTTCTTTTATTGTTATTTTGCAAATTTTAATTTAATTTTTTTCAAATAATAAAACAACAACAAAAAAACGAAAAAAAATAATAAAAAAATAACGATATTATAAAAATTATCTATCTTATTTTAATTAATATCTTTTTAAGTATTTTACCTTAGATAATTATTTTTGGGGGGGAATTATACTACTAGAAAAAAATTTAAAAATGATAAAAATAACAATAATAATATTATAACGAATTAAATAATAATAAAAATAAAGATAATAAAAATGATAATGATAATAAAAAAATAATAATAATAAAATAAGATAAAAATAATAATAATAAAAATAATAATAATAATAAAAATAATAATAATAATAATAATAAAAATAATAAAATAATAAAAATAATAATATAGTAAAAACAATAATATAAAGTAATTTGTAAAATTAATTCACCCTGTTATCAAATTCTTTTTCTCATTTTATCCTCTTTTTGATGTTAATAGATTTTTGGGAAATTTTTACATTATTAACCCAAAAATTTCCAAAAACATCAGAGAATCGAAAAAAAAATCATTTTGCATATACTCCAAAAAGGGTTAAATTTTGCTAGATTTTGCCGCTTTTTTGATTTTGGAATTTTTTTCTTTTTCCTTTTTTTTTTATATATGGAAAATTCCCCGTTATTATCATCATTAAATTTATGATTATCACAATTTTTCTTATCTCTATTATTTATCATTATCATCATTATAGCAAATTTTTAAACATCTTGTTGCAATTATTATCACATTATTGCAAAAAATTTTTCATCATTATTGCAATTATTTTTTTTTTTGCAAAAATTGCAGTTAAATATATTTTTTCAAATATACTAATAACAACCAATAAAAATAGAAATAACAATAATAATAAAATATACGATATTATAAAAATACTATCTTATTTTAATTAATATCGTTATTACATAATTATTACTGTTTTAAAAAATTTTTTTTTGTAAATTTACTACTATAAAATGATAATAATTATAAATTTAAAATAATAAAATTAATAACGATTTATAATAAAAAAATAATAATGATATATAAAGATAATAAAAAAAATAATAATAAAAATAATAATAAAAATAATAATAATAATAAAAATAAAAAAAATAATAATAAAATAATTAGTAATAATAATAAAAAAAATAATAATAATAAAAATAAGATATTAATTGATTATTAATAATCTCAAAAGTTATCAAAATTCTCTTTTTTCTCACTTTTAATTTCCCCATTTTTTTATGATTAATACTTTTTTTTTAATTATTATCATTATTACCCAAAAAATTACCAAAAACGTCAAGAAATCGAAAAAAACGTCAGTTTGGAGTATACTCTCTAAAGGTATATTTCGCTAATTTTTCCCCTTTTCGACTTTTAGGAAATTTTTTCTTTACCTTTTTTATTATAATGGAGACAAATTTCCCGTTATTTTTCATCATTATTATCTTATTTCATCAATATTATCATTATCATCATCTTATCTCATTATTGCAATTTTTATCATCATTTTTGCAATTTTTTATCATCATTTTTGCAATTATTATCATCATTATTGCAAATTTTTATCATTTTATTGCAATTATTGCAGTTATAAATTTAAATTTTTTCAACTTACTAAACAACAAAAATAATAAAAGAAATAACAAAATAATAAAAATAAAAACATATTATAAAAATTTTCTATTCATTTTTTATTAAAAATGTTATTACAGTTTATTACTGTTATAATAAATTTTTTTGCAATTATACTACTAGTAAAAATGATAATAATGTAAAAAAACAATAATAAAAATTTTAAAAACGATATTAAATTAATAATAATAATGAAATAATAAAGAAATAAAAAAAAATTTAAAAATAATAATATAAATAATAATAATATTTAAAAAAATAATAATATAAATAAAAATATAACAATAATAATGACAATAAAAATAATAAATAATAATAATAATAAAATAATTTAAAAAATTTAAAAATAAAAAAATAATAAAAATAAAAATTAATAAATAAAATAATAAAATGTAATATTGATAATTTAAACACAAATGTTTCAAAATTTTTTTTTATTTTCACTTTTATCTCATTATTGTCATGTTTAAACATTTTTGGGAAATTTTTTCATTATTACCCTAATTATTGCCAAAAACATCAAGAAAATCGAAAAACTCTTTGGGGGTTTCTCTCATAAGGCAATATTTCGCTGATTTTTTCCGCTTTTTCCTTTTTTTGGGGAATTTTTTTTTCTTTACCCCTTTTTTTTTTTTTTATAGGAGACAATTCCTGTTTTATCCATTATTTTCATGTTATCATCAATATTTCATTTTTCATCATCTTATCATCATTTTTCTCATTATTGAATTATTATCTCATTATTCAAATTTTTTCATCATTATTGCAATTTATTTCATCATTATTTTCAATTATTATCATTATTATTGCAATTATTACAGTTATGATAATAATATTGCAACTATACTAAAAACAACAACAAAAATAAAAGAAATAAATAATAAAACAAAATAGCGATATTTTAAAAATTATCTAACATTATTTAAAAATTAATCGTTATTTTTCAGTAATTATAACTGTTATTATTTTTTTGCAATTAACTACTAGTAAAAAATGATAATAATGATAATAAAAATAATATAAAATTAATAACGTTTATAAAAATAAATAATAATGTTAAAATAAAGATAAAAATAATAACAATAAATAAAATAATAAAAATAAAAAAATAATAAAAATAAATAAAATAATAAAAATAAATAAAATAATAAAAAATAATAATATAAAATAGTAAATTAAAAACTCAATGTTATCAAAAATTTTCTTTATTCTCCTTTTTTCCTCATTTTTGTCATGATTTAAAGATTTTGGTAATTATTATCATTATTACCCTAATAATTTTCCAAAAAAACATTAGGAAAAAAAAAACCGTCTTTTTTGGGGTATACTCTCAAAGGCTATATTTCGCTAGATTTTGCCGCTTTTTTTTGACTTTTTTGGGAATTATTTTCTTTTACCTTTTTTTTATATTGGGACAATTCCTGTTATTTCTAATTTTTATCTGTTTCTCAATATTTTCATGATCATCATCATTTTTCATCATTTCTCTTATTCAAATTTTTATTATCATTGTTGCAAATTTTTTATCACATTATTTCAACATTATCATTATTTTTGCAAATTTTTGCAGTTATAATATATAATTTTTACCAAAATATACTAATAACAACACAATAATTATAGAAATAACCCTAAAATAACAAAAATAACATATTCAATAATTACATATATTAATTTAATTAAAATCGTTATTACAGTATTATTACGTTTTAATAATTTTTTGGGGGGGGGAAAAAAAACACTATAAAAAAGTAATATGTAAAAATAACAATAATAACATTTAAAACGATATTATAATAAAAAATAATTAATGAAATAATAAAGATAATTAAAATAATAAAAAATAAAAAAATAATATAATAATAAAAAAATAATCTACTAAAAATAATAAAATAAAAAATAAAAAATAATAAAAATAAAATATAAAATAAAATATTTTTCATTTTATTATTATTATTTTTTTATTTTAGTATTATTTTATTTTTTATTATTTTTATTTTTTATTATTTTTATTATTTTTTTTTCATTTTTATTACATTATATTATTATTATTATAATATCGTTTTTTAATGTTTTATTGTTATTATTATCATTTTTACATTTTTACTAGTGTATAAATTTCAAAGTAATTTTTATAAAATAATAATTACTGTAATAAAATTTTTTAAATTTAAATTTAAAGATATGATAATTATTGTATACGTTATTTTTTTATTATATTGTTTTTTTCTATAATTATTGTTGTTGTTATTATAAGTGGGCAAATTATATATATAACTGCAAAAATTGCAAAATAATGATAAAATTGCAATAATGATATAAAAATTGCAACAATGATAATATAATTGTAATAATGATATAATGATGATAATGATGAGATCTGAATATTGGGTGAACATGATAAAAATTTTGATAATAACAGGAAATTTTTTTTCCCTATATAAAAAAAAAGGTAAAAAAAAATAATTTCCCAAAAACGAAAAAGCGGCAAATCACGAAAAATAGCCTTTTGGGTAACTCCAAAAAGAAAGTTTTATTTTCTCTAATATTTTGGGAATTATTAGGGGAATAAAATAATAAATTTCCCAAAAAACGTTTAATCATACAAATAGGGTAAAGGGGGAAAAAAGAGAATTTTTATAACATTTTATGATTATAATATTATCTATATTACATTATTATTATTTTTATTATTTTTATTATTTTATTATTTTTATTATTATTATTATTTTTTTATTTTATTTTTATTGTTTTTATTATTTTTATTTTTATTATTTTATTTTTGTTTTTTTATTTTTTTTTATTAATTATTTTTATTACTATTTTTATTATTTTAATTATTTTTATTTTATTTTTTCTAGAGTAATTCAAAAATAAATTTTTTAAAAGTTATAATTATGTAATAACATATTAATTTAAATAAAGATATAGATAATTTTTAAATATGCTATTTTGTTTTTTATTATTGTTATTTCTATTATTATTGTTGTGTTATTATATGTTGCAAAATTATATATCATAACTTAATAATTGCAATAATATGATAATAATTCAAAATGAGATAATAATTGCAAAAATGATATAATTTGCAAAAATGAATAATAATTGCAAAAATGAGAAAAGATAAAGATGAGAAATATATATTTATAAATCAGATAATAATGATGAAATAACAGAATTGTCTCCCTATATAATAAAAAAAAAAGGTAAAAAGAAAAAAAATTCCCAAAAATCGAAAAAGCGGGAAAAACAAACGAAATATTCCTTATGAAGTATACTCCTAATGACGTTTTTTTGATTTCTCTGATATTTTGCAAAAATTAGGGTAAAAATGATAATAATTCCAAAAACGTATTAAACATGACAAAAAGGTATAAAAGTGAAATAAAGAAAAATTTTGATAACATTTGATGATTATTATATTATCAA
>NW_023645760.1:0-7964 GCF_015228065.2 Penaeus monodon
TTTTTTTTTTTTTTGAAAAAATTTTTTTTAACTAAAAAAAGGCTTGGGGCCCCTCCTGGGTTTCGGAAGGGGTTTGGGTGTGGACGTTTAAAAACAAAAAATCAAAAGTACCCCACGCCCCCCCCTTCGGGGAACCAAAAAAAAAAAAAAAAAAAAAAAAAAAAGGGAAAACGTTTTAAAAAAAAGATCTTTTTAAACAAAATTTTTTTTATTTTTTTTTAAAAAATTTTTTTTAAAATTCGGGGAAAAGTTTTATGGGAAGGGGGAACCCGGGGAACCCCTCGCTACCTCTTTTCATCCTTCCTCCCATCCCTGCAGAACGTAGGCCTTTTGACGGGTTTTTCAAAAACGTTTTTTTTTTCCGACCTAAACCAAGGGTTCCTTTTCTTTACTTCGTTTTATTATCTCCTCCATTTTTAAAGAAAACTGGATATTGAAAAATTAATAAAAAAAAAAATTAAAAAAAAAAAAATTGGGCCCCAACCCACAGCTATAAATAAATAAAATAGAAGAGAAAAAGAAAAGGAGAAAGGGGAATGGGGGAGAGAGGGGGGGGGGGAAGGGGGGGAGAAGAGTCATCTTTCTTATGAATTTCCCCTTTTTTCCTCGCGTAACCAAAATTTAAAAAAAAATAAATAAAAAAAAAAAAAAAAAAATTTTAATTATTTTTTTTTATCTAAAATATATATTTATATATATATATTTTTTTATATATATATATATATATATATATATATATATAATAATTATATATTATATATATCCGAGTAGAACACAAAGGATGAAAATTTTTTTGTGTCTTGTTCTGGGGGGCGCCCCCTCTCGATTGGTCATGGTTTTTCCCGCTTTGCGTCGAAGGGGCTGAGCAAGGCGCGGGGGTAAGAGGCGCTGGAATGTTTAAAACCAAAGGCCTCCCCCCCGCGACAAAAAAAAAGATGGTAAAGCCGGTCATACACCAACTAACACTTCAAGCCGAAACAGGACCACGAACTAGCCGGTCGTCGCCACCTATTCCGACGTGACCTAAACCGCCTGTACTTTTAATATTTCTATGTAGCCTATCTTATTCCCCGATGAAGCAATAAATGCGAAAAGGCCTTCGGCATTTTTTGGTGTTTTTTTGTACTTCCCTTCGTTGTTCTATCGCAATCTTTTCCCAAGATTTCCACACTGTGTTCTTTAACAACGATGGCGGGGAAGGGGAAATACATCACACAACAAAAGCTCCAAAGATCGGGAACCGCTTGGGGCCCCTGAAGGAGTGCGTAAAGGGACGGTTTCCCTCTAGCGCACCCCCTCTAAAAGGGTAAGTCTCCCCCTTTCCTAACAGGCAATGTTACCTGGAAGAAGGGATTTATGCATGAAAGATGGAGACCTAGGAGCCCCCTTCCGGGGGGTCCCCCTTTCCCCCATAGACCGTCTCGAACTTGGGAAAAGGGCATCTACAAAAAGGGGAACTAGAGATTTTTAGGGGATGCTGAATAGTAGGGGGTGTCTAAGGGTGCGTGATGACTTGATAAAACTGTCACACAAACCCTAAAAGAGACCCAAAGGCAACCTGCCCTTTAGGTTTAAAATTCGCACGGGGTACCTTAGTAAAGGCAGGGCGGTTTATCGAGCCCAAACTACCGCAAAATCTCTCTGCTTTTGAAAAGGATTCCTGCAGGAGTTGTACCTGTGCGTCGCCAGCGCCTGTCTTCCTGCTGGTCATTACCCCTACAGGAATTTGGGCAAGACGACCCCATTGTCTTTGCTGGGTGATAAGGTGGGGGTTCGTAATCTTTAAATAGTACCGATTTGTCAATAAGATGGAAATATGCTCTCGGACGTATCTATTTCGGGGAAAGCCAGGACGGGCCCTTTGAGTTTAATAAGCAGCAGGAGGATCCTAAAAGGTTCGGAAAAGGGGGAAGTCTTTGCTGCATCTGCCGGGGGAGACATCACGCACGCCGACGACCGGGGAACATCAAAACCCCAAAAAAGGGAAAAACCCCGTGAGCCCCATCCCAACGGGACCGGGGGGCCCCCACCCCGGGTTAGCAAAAAAGCTTGCAGCACCCTTCGAGCGCCTTAAACCCATCACGGTTGTCATTATCAAACACTACATATGAGGGCCCAAAACTGAAAAACGTCGGATGAGATGCAAAAACTGGTTGCTTCGACGTAAAATCCTCTTCACCAACGACCTTGAGGGGGCCACGAAGCTGCAGAAAAAGCTGACAGGAATGGACGAGGATGAACTACCGCTGGAGAGATGATTATGTCGCACTCATCCCCCTCTCATGGAGTTTGGCCCTTTCAAATTCCCGGGGACTGAGTAGAGCAAATAAAAGGACTTGATGGCTCACCTCTGCCAAAGCCCTTTGCCCAGCGTTAGGGAAACCCCGGGGCCCTGCCCAACCCCGGGGAACATCGTGGGAATAATGTAGCTGCTCGTTACGAGATGACCCCTTTGCTATGTCCCAAACTAAACAAACCTTAAAGAACCTCCACAAAAAATGCAGTACACCCCCCCATACAGTTCACCACCGAAGAGGAGAAGAATAACGTTTCCCTTTTCCTCGCCCCAACAAACCTAAAGCCCGACGCCCGGTTTTTCTCGTTACAGAAAGCACCAAAAAATTATTACTAACTTTTCTCTGCCCATAACAGTCAAACCAAAAAAGGCGGGGCATTGATTTCTTCCTCCGAAAAAATATAATATATATATATATTATATAAAAATATATTTATATATAAAATTATTATATAATTTTTTAAATAAAAATATATTAGTGTGTGTGTGTGTATACATAACAGAACAATTATTACGCATGCTAAAACACAATCAGACACGATGAAAGCCAGGGAGAGTTATTTTTTTAGGGCGTCTTTTTTTCACCAACAAGATTGGCTTGAAAAAATATTAAGTTTTAATCACTGGCGTTCCCCCCCCCCCCTTTTTTTTTTTTTTTACCAGGTCAAACAATATGCAAATTTAAAACGTAGCTGTAAAACTTGATTTTATATTACAAAAAACCCAAGTGAAATCACGTTTACACATTTTTTTGAGTTGTGTTATGCATACCACAGATACACTGTATATTTTGTGTGCATAAATTTCCATTCATGTTTTTTTTAATTTAAAAAAATATTTTTTTATTCAACATAGAAAAACAAAAAACTAAGAGTGGCTGGAGAAGGGTTTTTTTTTCAATACAAAATGGATTGGAAAAAATGCTGTACATTTATAATCTTCATGAAATTACCTTAGTACCATTTTAATTTTTCCGAAAGCCCTCATGTTTTTTTTCTTAAAATTTTTGAAAAAAACGCCAAGGCATAAATTTCATTTTGGCACTTGATCAGCGTGTAATAACAAAAAAAAGTAATAGTATGGCTTTAATCTTAACATCATCCCGTGATGAACTTTAAAAATTTTAGGCTAAACAACCTTTAGATTTATTCCTAAAGAACTGCGTTTTCTGGGAATCCTGAACCAGCCCTGCGACTGTGCTCACAAAAAAGTGCAGACATATTTGAAACTAACTCCCATATTTTCAGAATTTTCCCGAAAATACGATAAAATGGACACACTAAATTTTAAAAAAATCGGTATTTTTCAAAAAATCCAAGAAATTTGCGGGAAGATTCGTTCCTATCGATCATGGAGCTTACTGCTGTGGGAAAAAGCTTTTATTCTAGCCCAGCACCCATCACGGAACTGGCATTCCCAGGATCTAACAGCGTATATTTCGGCGGGAAATTGGACAATGATTTTATTATGGAGACTCGCATATTGTCAATAATATCCATTGTTGTTTAGTATCTACTCTAAAGTTATGCTGAAAAAACTAAAAACAAAAATGAAATCCTTATAGATGGGATCGTATTTTTCTTTATTTGCCGAAGTCAAAAAATGGAAAAGGATCTTTGTACCGCCTCTTCATTTATACGCCATATAAATAACAATCTTTAAATAAAATTCTTATATCACAGTGATTTTAACACTACTTTTCAATTTAAAAATACTACTACTACTCCTACAACTATACTATTTTAAATACTACTCTATACTACTACTACCTACTACTCTACTACTAATAACAACAAAAACAAAAAACGATTTTAAAAAATGGTTTTAGCAACACAGAGAGAAATTAGGAATATCAAAATTTAGCGTAAATAAAGTTAGAATCCAGAGCATCAAAAGAAAAAGAGGAAAGGAAAATTTATGGGATGAAAAAACAGTTGGATTTAAAACAAAGAAAAAAGGATGACAAAAGATTAAAATAAATCGAAACTGATTTAAATGTACCTTCAAAGAAAAAATGTTGACGGGAAAATATAAAGGTCAATTAGTAAAAAATCAGGATTTAAAGTAAAGGAACGAACTGCATGGGCGATAATTTAAAAAAAAAAAAAAAACAAGCCTCTGTTATTTCCCTTACAATATTTTTGGATGTTTGAACCGACTAAAACTGTTGGTCATGAAATTTTGTTTGTTTAATTTTTACATTTTTTTTGCAGATATATTAGACACGAAACCGTATCCCCAATACCCGTACTTTTGTAATTTTTGTGGGCAGTGTTTTTATTCATTTTTTAAAATATTCCCCCTCTTAAGGATGACGAGAAAAAAATATTTCAGAAGAGAGAGAGAGAGAGAAGAGGAGAGAGGAGAGAAGAGAGAAGAGAGAGAGAGTGATGAGTGAGTGGTGAGTGAGTGAGTGGAGAGAGAGAGAGAAAGGAGCAAGCTGGGGGGAGGGAGGAGGGAAAAAGATGGAGATGGACCCCGGGGGGAAAGTTTGCTTTCTGAAAAAAAAACCAGGGAACATGGGCAAACTTTTTGACTTGCGGGCCTTTTCAAAAATTTTAACACTTGTCGGAAGGGCCCCGTAGTGCTCACCTTTTTTAAAATTATCTAGTAATGAAAATACATGTATATATAATAGCAAAATGAGATAATTGTGGAATTTTTAAGTTCTGGGGGCAAAATGTTTTCCCAAAAACGTCTGTGGTGCTGAAAACAAAAATGAAGCTAGCGGTGAAGCGGGGCTGGAGCAAATACTGAACTAGCGGGTTTTAAGTGGTCTGGGGGGGAAAAAAGAGCTGGGGCTGGGGGGAAACACCCAAGCTGGTGCTGAAGCAAAAAAGTGAACTGCATGAAGCTGGTTTGAAGCAAACACTGAATAGCAGTGGAGCTGGTGCTGGACAAACCCGAACTGGTGCTGAAGCAAAAACTGAAGCTAGCGTGAACGGTGTAGAGAAACATGAAGCTGCGTGAAGCTGGTGTTTGAAGCAAAAACTGAAGCGCATGAAGTGGTTTCAGAGAAAAACGAAATAGCGGGGAAATGGAGTTGGGGCAACCCTGAAGCTGTTGCTGGGAGCAAAAAACCCGAAACTGGGAGGGAAACTGGTGCTGGGCAAACAATAAGCTAGCAGTGAAAATGGTGCTAGAGCAAACATGAAGCTAGTGCTAAGCAAAACTGAAGCTGGTGTTTGAAACAAACACTGAAGCTAGCATTAAGCTGGTGCTGGGCAAAAATTAAAACTGGTGCTAAATAAACACTAAACAGCAGTGAAGCTGGGGCTGGGGCAAAAATGAGCAGCAGTGAAGCTGGGCCTGGAGCAAAAACTGAACTGGTGCTGAAGCAAACGCGAAGCTAGCGGGGAAAATGTGCTAACAAACACTGAATCTACGTGAAGCTGGTGCGGAGAAACCTGAAGCGGTGCGAAGCAAACACTGAAGCTAGCGGTGAAGTGGTGCTGGAGCAAACACGAAGCTGGGGGCTGGAGCAACACTGAAGCTACGGGGAAGGTGGTGCTGAAGCAAAACCTAAGCTGGGTTGGAGCAAAAAACTGAAGCTGGTGCTGAGGCAAAAATGAAGCTAGCAGTGAAGTGGTGTTGAAGCAACCAATGAAGAAACAGTGAAACTGGGGTTGAAGCAAACCTGAAGCTGGTGTTTTGGGGCAAACACTGAAGTGGTGTTGAAGCAAAACTGAACTGGTGTTTAAGCAAAAAACTAAGCTAGCAGTGAAGCGGTGTGGAGAAACAGAAGCTACGGTGAAGCTGGTGTTGAAGCAAGCCTGAAGCTGTTGTTAAAGCAAACACTGAAGCTAGCGGTGAAGCTGTTGTTGAAGAAACACTGAAGCTGGGGCTGAGAAAAACTGAAGCTTGTGTGAAACAAAAACTGAAGCTAGCAGTGAATGTGCTGAAGCAAACACTGAAACTGCAGTGTGCTGTGCTGGGAAACACTGAACTAGCGTGAAGTGGTGCTGGGGCAAACCTGAAGTACGGTGAAGGGGGGCTGGAGCAAACACTGAAGTACTGAAAATGGTGTAGAGTAAACACGAAGCTGTTGCTGGAGCAAACACTGAAGCTAGCGGTGAAGCGGGGTGGGCAAACACTGAAAACTGGTGTTTTAAACAAACACTGAATCTAGCGGTGAAGCTGGGGTTGAAGCAAACATGAAGCTTGTGCTGAAACAAAAACTGAAAAAGCTTGGCTGAAGCAAACACTGAAGCACGGTGAAACGGGGTTGAAGCAAACACTGAAGTACGGTGAAGCTGGGCTGAAGCAAAAACTGAAGTAGCAGGAAGCTGGTGCTGAAACAAACACTGAAACTAGCGGATGCTGAGCTGGAGCAAACACGAAGCAACGGGAAGCTGGTGGGAGCAAGACTGAAGCTGGTGTTGAAGCAAACACGAACTAAAGGGGGAAGCTGGGGTTTAAGAAGCACTGAAGCGGGGTTTTAAGCAAACACTGAAAGTTTGTGAAGCAAACACTGAACTGCAGTGAACTGGTGTTTTAAGCAACACTGAAGTAAAGATGAAGCGGGTGCGGAGAAGCACGAAGCTGGTTTTGAGCAAACCTGAAGCTTGTTGAAGCAAACATGAAGTACATTGAAGCTGGTGTTAAAGCAAACCAAGCTGGGGGTGAAGCTGGTGCGGACCGGGAAATGCGCGTGCTCCGTGCCGCCTCCTCGAACATTTGGAGCAAAGGGGGAAAGTGGTTTGGAGACAGCACCCCGAAAGGCGCCACCCATAAACAATTTTGGGGGTAGGGTTTTTTTTCCCCCTGGATTGGAACCCATAATCTTTCTACTGTTAACGTGGGGTGTGGTGGGACCCACACAAAAACCCCCCCAACACACACACAAACACACAAAACACCAAACACACACCCCCACAAAAAAAAAAAAAAAAAAAAAAAAAAAAAAAAATTAAATAAGGGGGGGGGGGGGAAAAAAAAATAATAAAATAAATATAATATTAAAATATATTAATATAAATATATTTTTGTGGGGGTTGTGGTGGGGTTTTGTGTGGGGTGTTTGGAAAAAAAAACAAAAAAAAATTTAATTTTAAAATTTAATATATATATATATAATAATATATTTTTTTTTTTTTTTTTAAAACCCA
Organism: Penaeus monodon; assembly: GCF_015228065.2. Taxonomy (NCBI): domain Eukaryota; kingdom Metazoa; phylum Arthropoda; class Malacostraca; order Decapoda; family Penaeidae; genus Penaeus; species Penaeus monodon. The sequence goes on from NW_023645760.1 coordinate 7,405, forward strand.
AAAAAAAAAAAATAAAATATATAAAATATACATATATATAAAATCTTCCTTTTATTTTTTTTTCCCCAAGGGCTTTTTAGTTATTCGAAGGGGCCATCTGGGATTTGAGACAGCAACAGTTTTTTGTTCCATGTTTTTACTACTCCGAGTCCGAAATAATAGCTGGGGGATGATGTTTTTGCAGATCGTTCTTTATTGTCCTTTGCCTTTTTTTTTTTTTCTACGTTTCCGGTATTCGTCACTTACCGCGATTCATCTCGTCAGAAAGAGAAAAACCGACTCTTTATTTTATTAATATATACAGGTGTTCCAATAATATTGTGGGGAGCGCCTTATACGTCCCCCACAGTCCCCTACGTATGCCTCCCGTCTCCCCTTCAAAAGAAGGGGCGGGGTCCACCCTGCCCGTGGCGGAGGTTGCATTTCCCTACGCCCCCGAGGGCGCCACCCCTCCTTTTTCCCGGGGCGAAGATGCTCGGGCCGGGGAGGAAGAAAGATAGCGGAAAGCGTAAAGACGACTGGAGGGGGCTCACCTGCGCGGGTTTTGTCCCGTGTTTTTT
>NW_023645761.1:0-7962 GCF_015228065.2 Penaeus monodon
CTTTTTTTTGGTCCATTCTCCTCTTCACTGCCTTAGTCTTCTATTTTTTTTGGTTTGGCATCATCTTTGACAAAAAAGATGGGGTAAATTGCCGAGTTTGTAAGCTAAAGTTGGGGAAGGTGCCGCTCGTGACCCTTTAAATTTGGGAACTCGAACCCCTTTAAATTAATTAAAAGAAAACCCACAATAAAAAAAACTAGATTTATTAAATGAGACTACATTTTCGAAATCCCCTGGATTTTTTTTGATGCGTTGCTTTTGGTATGTTAAATAAATTGTTTGGGGGGAAAAAAGCAACTATTTTCCTGTATGTTTTTTCAGTTGGTTTTTTCTTCAAGTGCATTTTTCCCAGCGGGGGGTGTTATCGCCCTCCTGAGTACCCGGGGTTTTTGGGTTTTCTGCAAGTTGGGGGGATCTGCTGAAAATTTTTGTTACCGCACTTTTTCCTGCGGTTGGCCTCAGTTTTGACATAATTCCCGACTCTGCTGTTGTCCAAAAACCTCTCCTTCTTGACATGTCAATTTATGAAAGGGGAAAGTATGCATGCAAAACCTGTCTCCTGTGGACTTTTTGGGGGAAAGGGGTGAGTGGAGGGGGGGGGAGCCGCGCAGGGTGGGGGGCATTTTTTTTTTTTTTCCCGGGTTAGGTTATTTTAGTTTTTTTTGGTGTTGCCGTTTTGGGGGGACTTACTGATTTCACTTTATTTTTTTGGTTTTAAACACCATAATCCTTTTCCTTTATTTTGGCTTATAACCTTATTTGCTTTCCATTTCGTCATTTTCTGCTTTATTCTCCTTTTAGCAAAAAAACAAGCATTTTTCACTTTTCTGTTCTCATTACTGAAATCGAATTTGCCCTTCGCTTTTGTCCTGGTAACACTTGCCCTTTTCCACTTGTTTAAAAGTTCTGTCGCACTTTTTCTATTTTCCCTTTTTTATTCACTTTTTAACATTTTGTGTACTTTCCTGTATCCATCGAGGTGGACCTTCTCACCTGTTTCAAGTGTTTTGGGAGATATCGCTCACGAAAATCCCCCTAAAGAGTTAGAATAAATATAAATAAAAATAAATAAACCGGACGTTCCCCCGTACTCCTCTCCCCCCGTCCCCAGCCTCCTCTCTCTCTCTCTCTCTCTCACTTGCTCGCTCCTTCCTTTTCTCTCCTCTCCTCGTTTTTGCGGTCTCTCTCTCGTTTTTTTTTCGGTCTTTTCTCGTTTTTTTGGGGTTTTCTCTCTTTTTTTCGGTCTCTCTCTCGTTTTTTTGCGGTCCTCCTCGTTTTTGCGGTCTCTCGTTTTTTCGGTCTCTCTCTCGTTTTTGCGGTCTCTCTCATTTTTTCGGTCTCTCTCATTTTTTGGGTCTCTCTCATTTTTGCGGGTTTTCTCTCGTTTTTTTTGGTCTCTCTTTTTTCGGGCTCCTTTTTTGGGGCTGTTTTTTGGGGGGTTCTCTCGTTTTGGGTCTCTGTTTTTGCGGTCTCCTCTCTCTCTCTCTCTCTGTTTTGCGGTCTCCCTCTCTCTCTCTTCTTTCTCGTTTTTTTTTGCCTCCTCTCTCTCTCTCTTTTCTCTCCTCTCGTTTTTTTTCAGTCTCTCCTCTTCCTCCTCCTCTTTTTCCGTGTTTTTTGGGGTCCTCTCTCTCTCTCTCTCTCTCTCCTCGTGTTTTTTGCGGTCTCTCTCTCTCTCTCTCCTCTCGTGTTTTTGCGGTCTCCTCTCTCTTTCTCTCTGTCTCTGTTTTTCTTTTCTCTCTCTCTCTCTCTCTCTCTCTGTTTTTTGCGGTCTCTCTCTCTCTCCTCTCTCTCCCCGTGTTTTTGCGGTCCCCTCTCTTCTCTTCTCTCTTCTCTCGTGTTTTTTGCGGTCTCCTCTCTCTTTTCTCTTCGTGTTTTTGCGGCCCTCTCTCTCTCTCTCCCCTTCGTGTTTTTGCGGTCCCCTTCTCTCTCTCTCTGTGTTTTTGGGTCTCTCTCTCTCGTTTTTTTTTGGGGTCTCTCTCTCTCCCCTCTGTTTTTGCGGTCCTCCTCTCTCTTCGTTTTTTTTTGCGGTCTCCTTCTCTCTCCTCTCGTGTTTTTGCGGCTCTCTCTCTCTCTCTCTCTCGTGTTTTTGCGTCTCTCTCTTCTCTCTCTCGTTTTTTTTTGCGTCCTCTCTCTCTCCTCTCCTCTCTGTTTTTGGGGTTTTTTTTTTTTCCATTGACTCGACCTCCTCCCTTTTGGGGTATAAAATAAGGGAGCGTTTTTGAAACTTTCGAACTATCTCACAATACTGTTTTTTGGCCCCGCCTCGCCAATGGTTTGGTCGACAACCCTTTTTTATTAATTAGATTTATTTCTTTATTCTCAATATTCAAAGTGAACTTGCATACTAAACTCTATTAAACCTACTATCATTACTGTTTGTTCTATGTCTGGGTCCTTTAAAGTAGTGTAACACAGGGGGTTTTTTCCTCGTTCCTCTGAGGGGAGCAGGGTGACCGCAGCAACGAAAAGCCCCCGACTCTTATCTACCCCGACGCAGCTTTTTTTTTTTTTTTTTTTTTTTTTTTCTTTCGGGTACTGCTGTGCGAGGAAATAAATAAATGTGATGGCTCTTGGTGCCTTTCCTCCTGCTGTGGTGAAGACAAGATGGGGGAATGTCCCTTGCTCCACCTCCTGTATCCGCTCTCCGTACTCCCTCATTTTTTTTCATTTTCGTGCTTTGTGTGTCTGATGTGTGTTCCTGAGAGCGTTTTGCTTGGGGCCATGGGGTTAAGATTCTATAAAAAAGAAGCCCGTTTGTCCTCTTATCCAGAATCCTCTCGCACTCACATCCAGGCGGGCATCGTCGCGGTGTTGGTCACTGCTGCGAGAAGTTCCGTCCGGTCGTGGGTATGAACCTGGCTCAACCCTAACGTCGCGCACACCCCGCCGAGCATTTGTGCCGTCACGTCCCTAAACCTCGTCATGACGCATCAGATGAATCCACCCTCTTGCATGTCATGGCGTGATTTGGGTCGAATGATGACCGCAGGTGCAGTGCTGGTGGAGACCCTCAATTGACCAGCCATATCATAGGCAGATGGCATCTGTAACTCTTGTTTGTTCAGGCTAACCCTTTTTAGATTTTATGGGAAAGCGTTGATAGCCAATTTGATGCACCTATTTCCCTTGCTATTTCTATTCTTCTTTTCACTTTCTCTGAAAACTGTGTGTTTATCTCTTCAATTCTGCTTTCTGTTTGGTCTCTCTTTTTTCTAGCGTTTTCCCTTCCTGATTTGTTGTTGCTCCCCCATGTCTGTCTGTGTGTCTGTCTTGTGATTTGATTGAGTTAGTTTTTGGCTGTGAGCTTCGAGTTCTGAAATTCGATATTGGCGGTCTTGCTTGGATTTAAGATACCGAGACCCCTAATCTTTTGGGGGTAGGTCTGGTGGTGTTTCTTATTTCCTGAGAGTGCTGGTATAAATTCCTGTCTTATCGCTGCTTCCAGGGCTCAAACAAGTGTCCGATGTTTGGGACTGTTCGCTCAGGAAGTTCCATTTTTTTCTTTACACCGAAAATAAAGGCCGTGTAGACTGAGTGCGGTTCCCATTTTGCGATGTTTGTTAGTCTTCAGCTCGCTTTTCCATTTGTTCACCTGCGACCTCACGTATTCCTCTTTGGCCTCTGTAGTGCCCAAAACTGCTCCGAGGGGTTTCTTCCCCACCTGCCTTTGTTTATATCTGTGTCTCGGAAATACTCCTTGGCAAGGGCGAGATGTTCTGGCTGAACAAATTTGAACTGAATTTATTTGCACTTGGGTGGTATCCTTGTGGAGGGCCATGGTTTTTCAACTAATTCCCACCATCTTCGAAGGTCCTTTATTTTTCCGGCTCCTGTGAGGTCGTCGGCGTATGCAAAGTTTTGATGTTCGTTTTCCTGTGTTCCGTTGGTCTTGCAACTTAAAGCAGGCCCGATTGTGTACATGGCATTGCCACGGGGTCGCCTTGGGTTGTTCCTTCGGATGATGCCATCACTTCCTGGTGTTTGTTTCTATGTTGTTAATGTATGCTTTCCCTTTTTTCTGTGGGTGTTCGTTAATATTGGAAAAGCTGGGGCTTTGATTTTGATTTTTGTATGGGGGCCTCCCCTGCTCCACCATAAAATACCCCCTCGCTCGGTATAAGGGTCTCTAATTTTAATGATATAAACCCCACTTATTATCTGGCAGGTCCAGAGGAAAACTCAGTATCTTTTTCTCCTTTATTGGGGGAACAGAACGAAATTTAAAAAAGGGATCTTGGCGGGGTAACGTGGCGGAGGCGCGTCAGCTCCTACGGTTGAGGGAAAGGTGTTCGGGGGTTCAGGAAGGGACGGACTTTTCCCTTGGGGTATTTCGGGGTCACTTCCAGCCTAGGGGTGGGGGGACAGCTGTTGCCCCGGCTACCCCCCCCAGCGTTTCTCTTTTTCGCCGAAGGGGAGGTCTGACCCAGGAGTCACAGCTCCAGCCAAACTCCTTGATTAATGGTGTCCCCCGGCTCAGGCAGATTTCCCTATTTATTTGATTCACCTGCCTAGCCAAACTCCTTGATTAAGGTGTCCCCCGGCTCAGTAAATTTTACTTTTATAGATGTCAACCCCCCGTCGGGGTCCTCAAAAATTTGCGCACGGCTGGATGGCAGCCTCGCATCCCCCTGGTTGACCTACCAACTTGGAGATTTACCACTGCTCTTTTGTGTCATCTCCCGACTTCCATTTGGCTTTGCCGTAAATTTTTCTCAGGGCCTCTCTGATCCCTTGATCAACAGCCTGGGCGCTTATCTAAAAACAACAAGACGCTGATGTTAAAGCCTTTTTATTCGGGAATCTTCCGTGGCGAGCTTTCTTGCAAATCCTTTTGCCTTACTTAGTCGCCTGCTGCATTCCCGAACTGCTGGGGGTCAGAATGCTCTTCCACCCTCTGCTCAGTCCCAAGGGGCCCCCGTGCTCCCTTGGGGTTTTAGCTCGTGTCTCCTGATTTTTTCTCCGGGGATGCTTTCGAAGATCTCGGGAAGGGTTGATGGTATTCTCCCTGAACAGCGTTTCCACGCAGCCTCAGAGGGAGGGGTCCTGTACATTCATCGGTGTAGGAGCCTAACTGCCTTTGCAACTTTGCCTTGTTGCATCATGTTAGCGAATCTCGTACCCCTTTCTATTTCCTTCCTAAAAATTCCTCTCCTGTTTCTGTTGGAGAGCCTCGGCCTTTTTTAAATAGTCCGTTTACATCGCCCTCTTTCCATTTGTCCATCCTTTTCTTTATGGCTTTTATATTTTCTGAATTTGGCTTTACTATGCGTTTTTCTGACAGATGGTGTGGAATATTGCTACTACTTTCAAGGGATTGATTGGAGAAAGTGCCATTCGTGAATTCCTTTATAAGAACTCATCTCCTTAATGAAATCAATGGTCGCATACTTTTAGGGATTTCGCAATGTTGTTTGGAGAGAATTCTATTATTTTTCTGTATATGCTTTCCGTGACCGCTTTTGCCTCATCTAGCGACATCGCTTGCCAGTATCTTTCGGGGGGTCTTCTCCTTCTTGGGGTTTCCGGTTGCTGTATTCCATGCTCTGTCGTGTCCTCCTGTTGTGGGCCTGTTCGGTTTCCATCTGCTCCTCTATTCTTTCCTCGTGTATATGGTGTTTGTTCTGACATGTTGGACTTACTCTGCAGTTTGTACATGATCTGACTTCTTGCACATATGCAGTTTTTACAAATTACGGTAGTACACGCACAGCATCGAGCTGTTGTTGTCATTTTTCCCTGCCCAGGATTGTGGGAGTGGGGGTGGCGTGGGGGGGATTGGCGATAGGGTTTTCTTTCTACTGGTCAAGCGCGGCAATGGTTGCCAATGTGTCTGTTATTTCTTACTCTTTCCTTTGTATATTTTTTTTCTTTATTACATCTAACTTACGTAATTTAAGTATTTGAATGGATTTGTTTTGCTATTTTAGGATGTTATCATTTACTTCCTTTTTTTCTGAAACGGCGTTTTCACTTTTCACTACTGGAACTGATTGGCGCTCGACTCGCTTTCCTTTAAATATCTGTCATTGTGATAAATATATATTTAATTTAATATTATATAATATTAATATCTTTTTTTTCAAACAACTGAAAAGGACATTTCTTCCAGCTTTTTTTAAAAGTTTCAAAATTACGTAGATTTTTTCTATGCATAATAAAATTAAAAAGGGGGACCTCCCCCGCACACGTCCCACACGTCTCCTCTCTGGGACCTCTCTCTCTGGCACCTCTCTGGCACTCTCTCTCTGGGACTCTCTCTCTCTCTCTCTCTTTTCTCTGGCACCCTCTCTCTCCTCCTTCTCTTCTGGCACTCTCTCTCTCTCTCTGGCACCCCTCTCTCTCTCTCTCCTCTCTCCTCTCTCTCTCTCTGGCAAACCCCCCTCTCTCTCTCTCCCGGCACTCCCTCTTTCTCTCCCCTGGCCCCTCTCTCTTTCTCTCTCTTGCACTCTCTCTCTTTTTCTCTCTGGCACTCTCCCCTTTCTCTCTCTCGGCACTCCTTCTCTTTTCTCTCTCTTTGGGACTCTCTCCTCTTCCTCTCTCTCCCTCTCGGCCCTTCCTCTCTCTGGCCCCCCCCTCTCCTCTTAATCTCTTCCCTGGGACCCTCCCCTCTCTCTCTGGACCTCCCTCTTTTTCTGGCACCTCTCTCCCCCTCTCTGGCACCTCTCTTCCCCTCTCCTTTGGGACCCTTTTCTCTTTCTCTGGCACCCCCCTCTCTCTCCTGGGGACTTTTTCTCTCTCTCTCTTCCTTCCCCCCCCCCTCTCTCTCTCTCTGGCACCTTCTCTCTCTTCTCTCTGCACCTCTCTCTCTTTTTCCCTCTGGCACTCCTCTCTCTTTTTTTCTCTGGCACTCTCTCTCTCTTTCTCTCCCCTGGCACCCTCTCTCTTTCTCTCTCTGGCCCTCTCTCTCTTCTCTCTCTCTGGCAAATCTCTCTCCTCTTTCTCCTCTCTGGCACTCTCTCTCCCCTTTTCTCTCTTGGGACTCTCTTTTTTTCTTCTCCCCTCTATTTTTCCCCCTTTCCCCCCTCTCTTTCTCTCTCTGGCACCTCTCTCTCTTCCTCTCTGGCACCAAAAACCCCTTTTCCTCTCTCTCTCTCTCTGGCACTCTCTTCTCTTTTTCCCCTCCCGGCCCTCTCTCTCTCTCTCTGGCAAAATCCTCTCTTTCCCCCTCTCTCTGGCACCCCTCTCTTCTCTTTTTTTCCCCCCTTCCCCCTCTCTTTTTTCTCCCCGCCCTCTCCCCCCTCTCTTTTGGGCCCCCCTCTCCCCCCCCTCTCTTTTTTCGGCCGCCCTCCTCCCCCCCCTCTTTTTCTCCCCCCCTTTCCCCCCTCTCTCCTCTTCGTTTTTTTCGGGCCTCCCCCCCCCCTCTCCCCCCTCTCGTTTTTGGGGGGGGCCCCTCTCCCCCCCCTCTCGTTTTTTCGGCCCCTTTTCCCCTCTCGTTTTTGCGGTCCCCCCCTCCCCCCCCCCTCTCCTTTTCTCCCCCCCCCCCCGCCCCTCTTTTTTTTTTTTTTTTTTCTTTTTTCTCTCGCTCTTTTCTTGTTTTTGCGTTTCCTCTCCATCCCCCCTCGTTGGGGGCCCTCTCCCTTTTTTTTCGTTCTTATTTCCTTTTTCCTTTCTTTTCCCTTAATCCCTTTTTTCCCCCGCCCCTCAATTTTTTTATTTAACTTTTAATTTTCCCCCAAAACCCCCTACCTGTGAATTTTTTTATTGTTTTTCTTTCGCCTTGCCCCCGGTGCGAGACCTTTGCCTTTTCCATTTTTCCCTTTGTTAAACTAAAAAATTTTTTCCCCATTTTCCCTTTCCTATTTTCCCTTTTTTCCCTTCCTTCCAGTTCCTGGTCTTTTTGCTTTGGATAGGTTAAAGTTTCCTTACATCGAAGAAATGGCTCTCTTGCCTTTTTGGGCCCAAAATCCTCTGGGGCTGATGTCTAGGGGGGAGTATAGAAGATCTTCTTTATTTGAAGGGGGG
>NW_023645762.1:0-7962 GCF_015228065.2 Penaeus monodon
CTCTTTAAAGGTCGCTGGAACATATAAGCTCGAGGACGATTCAACAATGGTAATCCTCTGGTGATGAAAATTCTACTCGTATGTCTTTTTACACTCTGATATTGAGTAATGTATAATTATTTGAAATATTTTTTTATAACCTAAACATATTGTATGTCTTTGTCTCGCAGGTATTATAATTCACATTGAGATATTCTCTCTCATTTAAACCTAAGATTATGTCCCTAGCGTGCTGTTTCTCAGTGCGTGTAACTGTATATTTCATGATTGAGAGATTCATATATTTCAAGATCTGCTAACTTGCTATCATTTGATTAGTCCATTTTCTTTCTAGATCACACCATGTTCACTTGGCTGATGCTGTCCTGCCTCTTAGGCTTCTCCGTAGCTGAGGTTCAGGTGTGGACAGACTGTTGACATGCTTGATGTTTTTTTCTACAACACGTATTGCTAAAAGAGTTCCGATACCTACATGATCATTGAAAATCTTATTTCTCATGTGAAACATCAATATTAAAAAAACATGGCTTTTTCTTTTGGTAGGATTACCAAGTATGTTACAAGGGAAGCAGCGCTGCTAAAAACAGATGCATGAAGGTGGATGTAGATCGCCTTGCCATGAAGGTTCATTTCCACATGCCCGAATCCGACGACTTCGATGATGTGGAAACTCTGGAGGATATAGTGTAGTAAGTAATATTTGTCAGGTTATCACTAAGTACTCGATGCAGTGAAATACCCTTTTTACTCAATGTTTACGTTATTGATTCTTCTATAAGTAAAATTGCATAGACTCATTCTATGATAAGTAGAGAGATAAGCATAAATAACCTAAAAGTCTGTGTACTTCGCAGGGTCTAGCAGCTTCTCGAGTGGATCCCAGGAGGCGTGTTACGTGAGGCGACTCGTTAAATCTTTCGAGCAACAAGTAGCCTTCATTAAAGGCCATCAGGATGATGGCATGAGGGTTGAGTCTGACGTCAGAGTTTCCGCTGTTTCCCTCGACAATCCTGAGGAAGAGATCGGTTCTGATCTTGCCAATTTCTGTGGCGACCTTCCCGTTTACAAACTGGTGAGTGAGGAACAAAATGAGAGTGTGCAAGACCGTCGTCAAGTGAGCGTAACCTTCACCCGCTGCGTCCTGCTGTGTTTCATTCCACCTGCTTCACCACCACACTCACGCTTCCCACTGGTGGCACCATAACCTTCGGCTGGCTCTTCTTTGGCTAAGATGACTGTTTAAGGAACATTGTTCACCTTCCACTTTGGCCAAATAGACGTCTCTTTTACCTGTCTCAATGATGTACACACCTTTGATTAAAATTATTGCATTCTACGTGTCTGTCAGTACATTTTCTATAGAAACGTTGGCACTCGCGTATACAGAATATAAGCACACGTGCATGTGTATATATAGAGAAACACTGCTGCACTATGAACTGTTAACGAACGTATTACCTGTTATACTGCTTTGTTTATTTCATTTGTCATTTTCGGGCATTCATCGTATAGACATCATACATACTTAAAACTAAAACGAACATACAAACATATTCTCACACACATACCCCACAACAAGGGATCAAAATTCACCCAAGGGTAAACAGAAGGTAGCTACCTACCGACAAAACGATAGAATTAAAAGATCACAAGCAATGATTGTAAATAATTTTCATAGACATATATGAAAGGAAAAAAAAGTAACGCCTAAAAACCATCCCTTGCCATGAACCCAAAGCGACATATGCCAACTCTAGGGTATTCTACGTATGCGTGTGCCATCGGCAGGTGGACACGAGTCACGGCATTCCTCCTCACTCACGAAAAACCCTTAGCTACGAACTAAATTATTGGGAAGAAATATGCTTACTGGCGACCTACAGGCCGCATCGCCATCATCGCATATCTCCAAAGCCTCAGCTTCGTAGCCATACTTATAAATAAAGTATATACGGGGAAATATAAACTTTGATAGTATAATGCGAGTAACTGCAAGTGAAGGAAACGTGAATGAACGAAATTTAAAAAGAGAAAATTACTATCGCTCTATATAAATAAACTGCAAATGTTACTCTCCCTGTGTCTTAAAAATCTTTAAAAACAAACTTAATCCTAAACAATTCTTAATCACAATGAAAAAACGAAACATTGATATATATATATTATATATATATATATATATATTATATATTATATAGTATATATATTTAATGTTTCGTTTTTTCATTGTGATTAAGAATTGTTTAGGATTAAGTTTGTTTTAAAGATTCTTTTTTTTTTTTTTTTTTTTAAAACACAGGGAGAGTAACATTTGCAGTTTATTTATATAGAGCGATAGTAATTTTCTCTTTTTAAATTTCGTTCATTCACGTTTCCTTCACTTGACAGTTACTCGCATTATACTATCAAAGTTCATATTTCTCACGTATATACTTTATTTATAAGTATGGCTACGAAGCTGAGGCTTTGGAGATATGCGATGATGGCGATGCGGCCTGTAGGTCGCCAGTAAGCAATATTTCTTCCCAATAATTTAGTTCGTAGCTAAGGTTTGTCGTGAGTGAGGAGGAATGCCGTGACTCGTGTCCACCTGCCCGATTGGCACACGCATACGTAGAAATACCCTAGAGTTGGCATATGTCGCTTGGGTTTCCATGGCAAGGATGGTTGTTAGGCGTTACTTTTTTTTCCTTTCATATATGTCTATGAAAATTATTTACAATTCATTGCTTGTGATCTTTTAATTCTATCGTTTTGTCGGTAGGTGAGCTACCTTCTGTTTACCCTTGGGTGAATTTTGATCCCTTGTTTGTGTAATGTGTGTGAGAATATGTTTGTATGTTCGTATAGTTTTAAGTATGTATGATGTCTATACGATGAAATGCCCGAAAATGACAAATGAAAATAAACAAAGCAGTATAACAGGTAATACGTTCGTTAACAGTTCATAGTGCAGCAGTGTTTCTCTATATATACACATGCACGTGTGCTTATATGTCTGTATACGCGAGTGCCAACGTTTCTATAGAAAATGTACATGACAGACACGTAGAAATGCAATAATTTTAATCAAAGGTGTGTACATCATTGAGACAGGTAAAAGAGACGTCTATTTGGCCAAAGTGGAAGGTGAACAATGTTCCTTAAACAGTCATCTTAGCCAAAGAAGAGCCAGCCGAAGGTTATGGTGCCACCAGTGGGAAGCGTGAGTGTGGTGGTGAAGCAGGTGGGAATGAAACACAGCAGGACGCAGCGGGTGAAGTTACGCTGACTTGACGACGGTCTTGCACACTCTCATTTTGTTCCTCACTCACCAGTTTGTAAACAGGAAGGTCGCCACAGAAATTGGCAAGATCCGAACCGATCTCTTCCTCAGGATTGTCGAGGGAAACAGCGGAAACTCTGACGTCAGACTCAACCCTCATGCCATCATCCTGATGGCCTTTAATGAGGCTACTTGTTGCTCGAAAGATTTAACGAGTCGCCTCACGTAACACGCCTCCTGGGATACCACTCGAGAAGCTGCTAGACCCTGCGAAGTACACAGACTTTTAGGTTATTTATGCTTATCTCTCTACTTATCATAGAATGAGTCTATGCAATTTTACTTATAGAAGAATCAATAACGTAAAACATTGAGTAAAAAAGGGTATTTCACTGCATCGAGTACTTAGTGATAACCTGACAAATATTACTTACTACACTATAATCCTCCAGAGTTTCCACATCATCGAAGTCGTCGGATTCGGGCATGTGGAAATGAACCTTCATGGCAAGGCGATCTACATCCACCTTCATGCATCTGTTTTTAGCAGCGCTGCTTCCCTTGTAACATACTTGGTAATCCTACCAAAAGAAAAAGCCATGTTTTTTTAATATTGATGTTTTCACATGAGAAATAAGATTTCAATGATCATGTAGGTATCGGAAACTCTTTAGCAATACGTGTTATGTCAACAGTCTGTCCACACCTGAACCTCAGTCTGTCCACACCTGAACCTCAGCTACGGAGAAGCCTAAGAGGCAGGACAGCATCAGCCAAGTGAACATGGTGTGATCTAGAAAGAAAATGGACTAATCAAATGATAGCAAGTTAGCAGATCTTGAAATATATGAATCTCTCAATCAATGAAAATATACAGTTCACACGCACTGAGAAACAGCACGCTAGGGACATAATCTTAGGTTTAAATGAAGAGAGAATATCTCAATGTGAATTATAATACCTGCGAGACAAAGACAATACAATATGTTTAGGTTATAAAAAAAATATTTCAAATAATTATACCATTACTCAATATCAGAGTGTAAAAAGACATACGAGTATGAAAATTTGTCACTCACCAAGAAGGGATAGTACCATTGATGTGAAATCGTCCTCGAGGCTTATATAGTTCCAGCGACCTTTAGAAATTAAGAACTGTTGTTAAAAGTTCCTAATTCAGCACCACCTGTGAAAACATTTCATATGTTCTCCATTTAAATCTGTTTATCGGCAAATCTTCATATTATTTCAGAGGAAAAGAAAGATGTATCAGCAATTCACTCTAAATGAAATATCGTATTGAAATACATGATTTTTTCTGTAATGGTTTCATTTCCATTTGTTTTCGGGGACACCCCTTTACGGGAATATGTGTGTTTTTTTGTTTTATAATATATATATATAAATATTAGAAATATTTTTATTTTATGTACATATAATAAAATATATATAAAAAATTATAAATTTTAAAATATTATATATTTATATATATATTATATATAATATATATTATAATAAAATAAAAATTTTTTAAAAGAATTTAAATAATAAATATATATTATATATATATATAATATAAAATTAAATAAATATAAAATAATATAAATATATATATAATATAAAAAATAAATAATATATATAAAATAATATCAAAAAACATATTTTTGTAAAATTAATATATAAATATATATATAAAAAATTATATAAATATAAAATTTAAAATTTAACACAAACATATTTTTGTAAAATTATATTTTTCAAAATTTTAAATAAAATTTTAAATTATATTTTATTATATTATATATATATATATATATATGCTGTCCTTTTAATGTAGTGTATGTTTTATGCCCAAACACCCCGACCGGTGGCGATTTTTTCGGACAAGCAGTGTATAATTTTCAAATGGTCTTTTTTTCATAAAATTTGCAAGCTATATAAAGTAAAAATGCAGTTTTTGATACGAATCAAAGTTTTTTGCATTACACTAAAAAATATTTTAAAAATTGTCATTGCGTGGCATTTTAGTTTACGAAAAAAAATGAAGGGATAATGACCGCGGGGCTGTCTGAAAAACAAAAAAAAATTGTTCATGATACCATGGTGCGTGGGGGGGGGGGGGGGGGGGTACAGGGTTTGTGAATAGCATGTGAAAAAGATGAGTGAGGAAATAAAAAAAAGGAATAAGGGGGGGGGGGAGTGGGAAAGAGAGAGAGGGGAGGGGAGGAGAGAAGGGGGAAAAGAAAAAAGGAGAAAAAATGGGAAGGGGGGGCGGAGATGAGGCGCAATGAGAGAAAAAATGATATGAGAAAAAAGGGGAAAAGAGAGAGGGAGGAAAAAATAGGGAGAAGGAAGGAGTGGGGGAGATTGTTTGTTTGATTATTTAAAATTATCTGCCGCGTCAACACTAAGGTCTTTACGGCAAATCCTTTTTAAAAGAAATATTAAATGTTTAAAATTTAAAAAAATCTATAAATGATTCTCAAAAATAACAAAAACAAATTAAAAACCAAAGCCAAAATATTATTCCAAAGTGTTTTAAAATGTTGAAAACTTATGCAAAATTAAATTTTAAAAAATTTTGTCTCCCAAAGGGAAAACTAAAAAACCCCTCTATGTCACAACCCTCCCCCAATACATTCTTCATGTATTTTGGGGGAGACAAGTAAACGTTTGGTTGAAAAATGTTGCACACTTTCCACTACATGTGGATTGTTAAAGGGGGCTTGGCACCCCTCACAAAGTGCTTGATTTTTACCCATCATCGGCCCTGATCAGCTTGTGTGCCCGATTCTTAGCTTGTTAATACAACTCCATTTTTGGGTTGGGATGGATGCTAGTCACCCAACTCCCAGGTCATCTCTAATCTCTCGCATTTTATTTCTGGAGTATGCCTCCATTGTTCCTTTCCCTTTATGCAAGACAACCCTGATGCTGGGGTTTTGGCGGTGTGTGGGAGAGAAAAAGGCATCACAAGGTGAGCGGAGCTGCCTTACCTTCTGATCACTCGCCATTCCCACTGACACCAACAGCGCTGGCACCCAAACAGAGTTTCTTTTTTCGTGTTGAATCATGACCTCCCCCACTATTGGGTGTGAGAGTTAAGCCTTGATTGCTTGCAAGGCACTACGAGAGTACAAATAATACAAAAAATGGTTCTAAGATCTCTAGTCATCTTAAATGCTGCAAAGGTGGCATTAATCGCAGGGGGATCGAGGCGCTAGAGAAAAACTGCCATGCATCTTTCCCTTTTCTCACGCGCAAAGCCACACCATTTTCAGATTTCGAACCATCTGTATATATTGCGTCGATCCTTGGTACTTAGAAATTGGGTGAAGAAATCCCTCTGACTTCTGCTTCGATCTCTCCTCTTTCCCAAATTTCCCACCAAATCCGTTTGACTTTATTAGTCCAAGGGGGGGAAATTGGGAATTCCAACGCCAGAACCTTTGTGAGCTTATATTAAGTTTTTTACAAGATTCCTCTTCTCCTACCTAGGATCGGCTATCCCCAAGGGGTTGAAAACCCTCGGGTGAGGGATCCCGGAATCCTTTTTAGTTCGTTAGTAAATCGGTTCATGTAGTCCCTTAATGAAAGGGTGGCTTCCACTTCAGCATACAGGGCTCCCCAGGTGAAGACCTGAAAACCCCGTAAAGATTCTGAGAGCTTTATTTGAACCGAGTCCAACATCCGGGAACAGGGGAGTTGCGAGAATAACTTCACATTAGTCCCTTTTTACGAATAAGCGCTTGGGAAGCCGTAGAAAGGGGTTTTACGGCTGCACCCCAAGATAAATTTTAAAAAACCCGCAAAAAAAAGTCTTTGTAGCCTTTCCTTTTAAAATGGTTTTATGGAGGCACCCATGTAATCTTGATCAAAAATTAGCCCAAGTTTCCCCTCTTTTACAAAAATTTCAGTGGGGGTTTTCCCTAAAAAGAGGGGAAAGGGTGGAATTTTTTCGTTTGGGAAAAGTATAGCCAGGTCTTGCTTGGGGGGGAAAATTTTAACCCTATATGTTGCCCCCTGTACCCTGATTATTGCAGTCTGCATGCGTCCTTGCACATCCCGTAACTTCCTCCTGAGCAGTACAGTTAAGTCATCCCAAAGATTACATAGAAGCACTTGGAACAACCTTTTTTAAGTCATTTATAGCAATGGCAAACAGGGGCCCAAAATTAAAACATCCCCGGGGACCCTTCCAGCTGTTTCCAGGGTTAGAGAAACCGTTTCCCCCCCGAAACCCAAAATTTTCCGTTACAAGGGAACTTTGTATAAAAGGGAGGGAAAACTCCCCTTAAACCAATGTCATACAGCTTCATGGATGCCAGCTTCCAATAGACATAACCTTTTTTGGTCAAAAAAGAGCTAACATGGACCGCTGTGCGAAGGAAATTTTGTATAGCATTTCCACCTCCCAAAGGGTCTGTGGTCGATCTCAATTTTCTAAAACCATATGATATGGGGTTTTAACAGTTTTCTTTTTCTAGCAGCCCTGTCAACCCGAATTTACCATTTTTCCATCAGTTGAGATCGCTGGTAGAAAATTGGTCTGTAATTTCTGGTGGAAGATCTTTGCCGGTTTAAAAATGGAAACAGGAATGAAATTAAAAAAAAGGAAAATTTTTCCAAGTGGAAAATGGGGCATTCTGGGGGGCCCTCCCAAAAGATTTTTTCCTAAATTGGGAAAACCCCATTTT
>NW_023645763.1:0-2500 GCF_015228065.2 Penaeus monodon
ATTATATGTATATATACATATATATATATATATATATAATATATATTATATTATATCTGTATAGCGTATAATTATATATATATATATAGATATATATATATATATGATATATATATATATATAATATATATATAGTTGTGTGTGGTGTGTGATGTGTGTGTGTGGTGTGATGTGTTTATACATACATACCCATACACAACACAACACACACAAAAACACACACACCCCAAACAAAACACACACACCAAACACACACGCACAAAACTAACACACACTCGAAATAACCACACACGACACACACACACACACGGCGCGCGCGCGCGCGCACCACACGCACACACACAAATTGTGTGTGTGTGTATGCATATATATATATATATCTATATTATATATTATATATATATATCCATTGCATCTATATATGTGACCACACACAACATAACACACACACGCACGCGCGTGCGCAGAGTGTGTATAGCTAGCGCTTAATGGTTCTAAGTGAGCTGAACATAAATGTTTAGGTATGCAGAAAAACTATAGTGAACCTGAAGTTGTTATTACACCAATTTCAAATGATACTTGTGAATTAATCTAAGGTGTAAGAAAGAAACTGCTCAATTTCAAATGTATTTATAAAATACACAAAGGCCTAATTTGAAAATAAAATAAACAAATACAATTTCTGATATTAAGCGACGTATGCTTCTTTATGATGGATGGATGTTTCATATTATGTAATTCAAATCAGCAAAGGTATTGATCATACTTGTTTAATACGGTTCACTGAACATACCAATACTTTGCTATGTGGATTTTTTTTTTTTTTTTTTTTTTTTTTTTTTTTTGCAAGTACCTTGTTTAAAGTCCTTTCTTCTAAAAATTATGGCAACTGAAGAGCCTTATGTCAAAAGTTATCAATTATCGTACGACATTACAGGAGAATTATCAGTAAAAGTGACGAAAATCCGATTTAATTATCGTGCCACTGTACCTCCATTCTTGTGAATACAGCTCGATGATTCTGCTATTTCGAGGGTTTCAACCTCATATTATTAACTTTAATAAAACACCAAACACCTAGGACATTCCCTCGACAGTTACTAGCACTTGATTCTTCACATTTTGGCCTCAAGCAAAAGGCCAAAATGCAGTTAGCTCACTTGGGAAATTTTCAAAAGAGTATACAGATTTATAGAAATACTTATGAAGATTGTTTTGATGGATAATCTTTGTCGGCTCCCCGAGTGCAGCTTGAACACGCACAAGGTTTTCAAGATCATTTAAGTGACTTCAGTTGTTAATCATTTCAAAAATGTCATGCTAAGCAAGCTGTATATATCCAAGTTTTCGCTACAGACCATAATTTGCCTTTCGCGTTCAGCAAACCTTCACGTACAAGTCTAGACAATCTGATATACTTAGAAAAATCGTCTTGATCGGGAACCAAGGGCATACTTTGGCATAGTATGTGTTACTTAAGAGGGCATAAGGGTGATTCCTTTCTACAAAAATTCAGTTTGTATATTACAGTAGCTTCTTCAATTATCTAATGCAGAGCTCTCACTCTAGTAAGGAGCAATTAGACTGTTCAAAACCTGAGGAAAATCAAGTCCACATGCACCTTTATTTACGACAATCGGGGTTTAGTACGAACTGTTTTCGAGATGTAAAGATCGTACATTAAAATTCCTTTTGTCTTGTATGTCTAAAGTATGGATCATATCGGATATCTATGTGAATGTTTACCGATCTCGTTCAATCATATTTCACATATCATCTAAGTGCACACCGTATTCAATCCTTAAAAATGCTTCTGTCACATGCATAGAAATTACTATTCTAATTTTAATTTTGATAACATGGCAACTAATACTTGTTTCTATCCGCTTTTTTCAGCTCCATCATTTAAAAGAAGCACTTGCGCAACCAATTGGTAGAATATCGTAAAAGTCCACAATCCTTATATACCTTTGATCTTAAAATTTGATTTGTTGGGGATTCAGTGAACAAATAAACACAATCACCTCTCAGTCATTAAAATTGATGACTTGGTGCTGGAATAATTTCCACGTGATTTACCGGACGACTTTTTAACTTTTTTTTTTTTCTTTTGGCAAATTTTTTGTGGTGGGGTTTTTGACCGTTCTACCCTTTGCCGAAACTTGCAAAACTGTCAACTTGATAGTTTAGGTATCGCAAATGCAGCTATAAAAGTGTTATATCACTGAATTTACAGTGAAGCAGGTAATATAGGCTCAGATACTCTGGTACATTGCTGATATATAATTTTTTCTGATATGATTTCACTAAGAAAGAGCAACATTTTTTATTAATCTTAAGCCTTTTTTTACTATCATTTGCTGTAATTAAAAAATATTTCAAATGCATGATTTGCAAATATATAAAGCGTTTTCAGCCATACTTCCATAGTAAAAGGGAAACGAATAACCAAACTCTTGCTTGCATATTACTGGTGAATTTTCTCTAATTCAGTCAGAAT
>NW_023645763.1:7500-27500 GCF_015228065.2 Penaeus monodon
GGGTGTTAAATACCACTAGCGGTTATTTAAAAAAAAAATTGCGTCGTTGTTTTAATGTTGGTTTTAAATTTATTTGGCTTTTTGTTTCCTTTTGTGTTTTACTTTAAGATAAAGAAAAAAGAAGAGGGAGAGTCAGTACGCCCGCAGGCCTGGTTTGAACTACCAACTGTCTCTGATAGATTGAGAGTGATAAGGGAAAAACGACATGGGCAATCCAGGGATTTATTTGAACCACAGTCTCATAAGAGAAGAAATAGAGTAACTTGTACACCCCTTCGACCACCGTCATGACAAAAAAAATTTGGGCAAAAGGAATACATCTTTTTAGCCAACACTAAGACGAAACCCAACCCTTTAATAAAATTTCATGTCTTTTGTCCTGCGTTGGGGAGTGAGGTGAATGTGTGGTGTGTGTGCGTTGTGAGTGCGTGCGTAATAAAGGGGGGAAAGCGAGAGTGCCCTCAACAAAAATGAATCACAACTAATTTAAACTTTTCACTTAAAAAAAACAATACTTTAGAAATGCTAGCTTTTTAAAATTATTTAACAAAATTTGATTAAAACTAAAATGATATCACAAAATTAGCTGAATATGGTAAATAAAAAAAAATATTCCCCTTTTTTATCAAGCAAATCTTCTCGGGGTCGAATCTGAACCCCGGGGGTATATGTTACCATGCATGCCAACCCTTTAACGGGGGGATCCTTTCCCAAACCGTAAGACTGAAGGATCAACCCGGGGAAAAATCTTAATAATGCTTTTTCTGCGTATCGGGAGGGGCACTCGCAAAATTCCCCTAAGGATTTTAATTATCAAAAATACCAAATTTTGGGATATCCCCAAAAACATGCAAGCGACTAAGGGGGTGAAAAAGGGTTGGTTTAAAAAAGCAATAATGATTCTAGCTTAACCCCCCCCTACAAAAATTTAAACAGGTCACACCGACTCAGGTTTTCCCAATCAAACGAATAACTTCAGTTTTTTGAAAGAGGGGGGCGATTATTAGCGTTTACCAACCCCGGGTAATATTGGCAAACTGTGCATATGATATGGGGGGAAATCCTACGCTATTCCCATCACACGGAAATGTGATCTGAGGGGAAGGGATATTTGGGAAATTTCCATTTTCTCTTACATCTTTATACTCAACAAAAAAAAACAACGGTGAACAATTTATAGGAGAAAAGGGAAAGAATAAGAAAGGGGGCCCAACGTTACTACGTGTTTTTTTTTTTTGCCGTCTTTAAAAGGTCGAGCGGATTTTTTCGAAAAAGGATTGCGTTTAGCTGGAGCCGGAAGGATCAGTGCCACCCTGAAACCAGAAAAGGTATGAGGGTATCAAAGTAGTGAACTCAAAACACATGTGAAGGGGTGAAAACCGCACGACCCGGCTTTGGGTAAAAAACGCTGCGCGGGGTCACATGGTGTCCGGGGGAGGCGAAGCTGACCCTTGCAATGGTCCCCTGGGGACGAAATCTCCGAGGCCCAGACATCCCGGTATAAGTATGACCGTCCAGTGGAGGAAGCATGGGGGGAGAAGGTTAGGTCACCGGCCCCCGCATGCCACACTGTAAACCCCA
The DNA here is from genome assembly GCF_015228065.2 of Penaeus monodon. Lineage (NCBI taxonomy): Eukaryota > Metazoa > Arthropoda > Malacostraca > Decapoda > Penaeidae > Penaeus > Penaeus monodon. The sequence continues at coordinate 9,082 of NW_023645763.1, forward strand.
CACAACCAACACCCCACACACACACACACAACACCCCACACACACCACACCAAAACCCTACATTTATATATAAAGATAAATTTAAAAATTTTATATATATATAATTTTAATATATATATAAAAATATATATAAATTTGTATGTAGTATGTATGTATGAGTATGTAACACACACACACACACACAACACACACCACACACCACACACACAAAAAATTTTTTTTATATTTTTCTTTTAAAAGTATATATAAATATATATATAATTTATATAATATTATAAATTTATGATATACTGCATTTACATACATAATTTTTTTTTTTTTGACAGTAGGTTCATGTTTTGGCCCCCCGTGGTCACAGCTGTTTTTAAGTATTTTTTTTATTGTGAGCTCTTGACCTGACTTGGGCGGCTTTCCGCACATTCTAGGTGGGGAATCGAGGTGAAGTTCCTTTCCCAAGGGAACAACGCGCCGGCCCGTGACTCGAACCCTCGAACTCAGATGCCGTCGTGACAGTCTTGAGTCCGATGCTCTAACCACGCGGCCATGGATTTGTGCGTGTGAGTAGATTTGTGGGAGTACAGACACACACACACACACACACACACACACACACACACGCACACACGCACACACACACACACACGCAGACATACAGACACACACACACACACACACACAAATATATATATATATATATATATATATATATATATATATTTTTTTTTTTTTTTTTTTTTTTGTACGGTAGGTTAATGTTTGAGCCGCCGTGGTCACACGCATGATACTTAAATGTAGTTTTCATGTTGTGAGTACGTGGTAGGTCCCCATTTCCTTTCCACGGAGAGTGCCGGTGTTACCTTTTTAGGTAATAATTCTCTCTATTTTATCCTGGCTTGGGTTCAACACTGACTTGGGCTGGTTTGGCCACCCAGTGGCTAGGTAGGCAATCGAGGTGAAGTTCCTTGCCCAAGGGAACAAGGCGCCGGCCGGTGACTCGAACCCTCGAACTTCAGATTGCCGTCGTGACAGTTTTGAGTCCGATGCTGTAACCACTCGGCCACCGCGGCCTTAAGTGCCCTTTCCCACAAGGACGTTGGCGATCATGTATTTCCATGATTTTCTTGGCAATTTAGAGCGGTGGTTTGCCGTTGCCTTCCGCCCGGTGCTTTTATTGAGTCACCTTCTCTATTAACCCGGTTCTGGGACCGGCACTGACTTAGGTTGGCTTGCCCACCCAGCGGCTAGGCAGGCAATCGAGGTGAAGTTCCTTGCCCAAGGAAATAACGCGCCGGCCGGTGACTCGATCCCTCGAACTCAGATTGGCGTCGTGACAGTCTTGAGTCCGATGCTCTAACCACTCGTCCACCGCGGCCTCTATAATATATATATATATATATATATATATATGTAAATATATATATATATATATATGTAAATGTAAATATATATATATATATATATATATATATATATATATATATATATATATATATATCATATAATATACTCCGTGACATTTTGAACCCACTAAGGAATGCTCTACATACGAAACAAGAATCGTTTTTTTTTTCGTTCGAAACCTCATGGTAAATATTTAAGTACATAATGTAAATATCTTTATGATTAATACATCAACTATATTGCATAGCCTGGCAGCAAAACAGTAATTGCCTGGCAGGTGAATAAGTAAACATAGAGTTGAATGAAGTAAATATGAGTGTGTAAAATTACGATTAAAAATACGTGGCTATATTTAAAAGCTAGTATAGAAGGTTCCCTTTCAAGAAATCAATTTTGAAGCACCGAGATCATAAACATTCCAATAAAAATAAGAACGGGTGGGTTTTTGTAAATGACAGTTTGTTTATTCTGAGTGTTTTTGGGGTTTAAAAAAGAAACGGTCTAAAATTTTAAATTTAACCCATTTTTCAATTCGGCAAAACGTGCGTTCAAGGGTTGTCTCACCTCTGATAGACAATATTAAATGTATTTGCAGATCCATGGAAAATATTATAAAAAAGAAAAAATTGGACTTTATTTTTATACACCAAATTACTCTATTGAAAAAATTAAATTAACACTTTTTTTACGTAGGCTTAAAAAAATAAATAGTACTATCGGACCACTGAAAGGTCCCGGAGGAAAGAAAACTCTCTAGGGGTTTTAAAAAACACATTAAAAAGATTAAGCCTGGGGAAAGTGCTTAACAACATCGAACATTCAGCGAGTAAGCCCTTTGGATTTTTTTTTATTTGTTCTTTTACAAAATAAGTTTTTCGATGACTCTGGGAGAAAAATCGGGAATGTTTTCACTTGACGATCGTCTTTTCGATGTTCGCTTGTTTTTTTGTTGTCTTTCCTGGGGGCGGTTTTAGGCTTTATTAATGTTTTCCCCTTTAAAATCTCTGCGGTCACTTTTAATTTTTAATGGTTTTTTGCTTTCTTTGTTATATTTTTAATTTTAAAAATTGCTATTACTAGATTATTTTGTTTTGTTTTGTTGTTTTTTGTTGTTGTTGTTTTTTGTTTTATTATTATTATTATTATTTTATTATTATTTTATTATATTATTATTATATTATTATTATTATTTTATTTATTTTATTATTAAATTTTTATTCCGTTGTTGTTGTTTTATTGTGTTGTTTTTTGTTTTTCTAATATCAAACCTTATCATCATTATATATTTTAAAATGTTATTATTACCCCTTATTATTTTCATTATGTACATTATATTATTGTTATCATTTTTATTTTTTTTTTATTTTTTTTTTGTTTTTTTTTAATTTATTTATTTTTTTTTTATCCTAATTATTATCATTATCTTTTCATCGTTATTATTTTTATATTATTATTATATTATTTTTTATTATTATTTTATAATGTCATTTTTTACTATTATCTGATTTTAAAAAAATTATCATAAACATATAATTATAAAAAATTTTTTTATTTTTTTAATTTTGATTATTTTATTCTATTATAGATAGTAGTAAATTTTAAAATTTTTTTATTATTATTATTTTTTTTTTATTTTTTTTTTTTTTTTTATTATTTTTATTATTATTTTTATTTTTATTATTATTATTCATTATTAATTTTTATTTATTATTTTTTTACATTATTATTTTATTATCATTATTATTTTATTTATTATTATTATTATTTTTGGTTTTGTTGTTGTTTCAAAATTATTATGACATGATAAATTATTGTTACTTTATCCTTATTACTAGTAGTATTTGTAGTACTAACATTTATTATTTGTTGTTGTTTGTTGTTTATGTTATTAAATTTTTTTATATTTTATTATATTATTATTATTTTATTATTTTATTATATTATTATATTATAATAATAATAATAAAAATAATTTAATAATAATAATAAAATAATAAAGTAAAAAGATAATAATAAAAATTATTATTATTTTTATGATTCTGTGTTATTATTATTATTTATATTATATTTCATTTTATTATTTATTATTATTATTATTTTTTTATTATATTATTATTTTTGTTGTTGTTGCTGTTGTATTACTGTTTTTTATGTCATATTTAATTTTTTAAATATTTATTTTTTATTTTTTTACTGATATTTTGTCTTTTTTTTTTATCGTTGTTTTCTATTCTTTTTTCCCTTTTTATATGATAAATTATATATTTTTTATTTGATTATCATTTTTTCCTTTTCAAAATTTAAAAATTAATTGTTATTAATTAAATTTAATTTATTTTTTTTTTATTATCATTTCCCTCATATTATTAATTTTGGCTTATTATCGTTATCGTTTTCATTTTTAGGAAATCGTTATCCGATTTTTAAATCATAATAGTTTTTTATGTTTTTTTGACGCTTCTAGTATTTTATTTTTTACTATTTCGTTATGATTATTCATCTTATCTTAGTTTATTAAAAAAAATAAAAAAAAAAAAATAAATGAATAAATAAAAAAAATAAATTAAAATAATAATAATAAATAATAAAAATACAAAAAGTAATAAAAATAAAAAAACAAAAATAATTTCATTTTTGTTGTTAAAAATATTGTTATTATTATCACTGTTATTATTATTATTACCTTATATTTCAATTATTGTCGTTTAAATTTTTTATTATTTTTTTTAGTAAATTATTATTTTATTTTATTTTATTATTTTATTATTATTATTTTTACATATCATTATCCCCATTTTTATTAATATACTATCGTTGTCTTATTTTATATTATATTTATATAATTTATGATATTTCATTATTTTTTATTTCTCACCCATTATCGTTTATTATCATTTATTTTTATTATTACATTGTTTTTCTTAAAATTTATATTTTATCTCATCAACATTTTTATTTTACTATTATGTTATTATTATATTAAACATTATTATTTATTTTTATAATGATTAATGAGATAATGAGAATAATCATTTTTTTATTATCTTATTTTTATTTTCATAGTTATTATAAATATTAATCGTTAAATGTTATTATTCTTATTCTTTTTTTTTCTTATTTTATTCTTTTTATCCTTATTCTTATATTTTTAAACTTGCTACTGTCGTTATAAATATTCAAATAATCCTGTATAATACATTTTTTATTTTTAAATTTATTTTTAAAATAATTTTGAAAATTTTTTTTTTCCATTATAAAATAATAATAAAAAATTAAAAAATATTATTATTATTATTATTTTAATTTTATCTTTTTTATTTTATTTTTATTATTATTTTTTATTACTATTATTTATTATTTTATTAAAATTTAAACAAAGTTTTTTTCCCCCCCGGCCGTCAGGCGTGGGCAATCAGAGACAGTTTACATTTTTGACTTGTACAGTGGGCTGTAACTACTGTTTGTAAAAGGGAAAAGTAAAAATTATAAATCATACATCAAACAAAAATTTTTACTTTCATAGTTTTTGCCACGTGTTTAAAAAACACTGTTATTTTTACGGAGTTTTTTCTAGAAATTTAGGGACATACGGGGGGGTATATCTTCCAATGTATCAGAGAATAAAATTTTCACATATTCTTATACCTCATTTTAGGTTCTAAAAGGCTGTATCACATGACTTCCGAATTAGTGCTCAAGTTGTTTTTTTTCTTCGTTACACATCTACATCTGATTCATCCTTTTTGCCCGTGCAGTTGAGAAATTCTTGTTTTAAACGATTTGGAAATAACCACGCAAATGTCTGTTTGATTGGGTGCCCCCCCATAGGAAGGCTTGCCCTCTATACTGTCGTAGGCCTTAGGTACAGCTTTCGGCCCTTTGAGATTTAATCAGATTACTAGTTTTCCTTATAAAATTTTAAATATATGTGCAACCCCTAGAAAAGGGGCATGAAAGACTATGTTCACAGTACCCTTGCTGAGGTTTTCTTTCGCCTTTTTGTTAGTGGTCGTGCTTGCGTATGCCAACATGAGATGGTATCCATACAATTTTAAATTTGAATTACGCTCTGTTGATAGGTTCGTTAGCTTAATGCAATGCAAAATTCCCATCCCACCGCTTTGAATAAAATTTACGTCCAAAGAGCACTTGGGGAAATCCAAAAAAATACCCAGACCCCCTAGCTTTAGAATTCCGTTGCGAGGAGTAACCTGCCAGCTCTTTTGTTAGTGCGCCCCATTTTTGTTTTCCCTTTTTAATTGATGTTGTAAGCCTTTTTTGTTTTTGTATACACGCAAGCACAACCAGCTTTGTACCCAGATGTACGGATCCGTGGGGCGAAACACTCATATTCATTGCCCAAAATTTTATGTTTTCCTTTTACCGTTGCTACGAAATTTTTTTTTCAAAACATTTATGCCCCCTGTTTTTTTGGTAACATGTAAGGTCACGACAATGTTAAATTTCTTCCGGGGTGGAAGGATCCCCTTTTTGGTTTTTTACTAATTGGAACTTTGAATTTTATAATGTTCTGGAAATTTTGTGTATCATGGGGCGCGTGTGGGGGGGATTATCACATCTATTTGCGGTTTTTTATGTTGCATTGTTTTGGAAAAAATTCGAGAGATCGAGGTTTTTCCTCAGAGTTTTTGCCCCCAAATATGGGGGAAAAAAATATCATTCATAGAAATGAGGGTAATTTAATTTTGATCCATTTTTATATTCTTGCTTTCTCGGGCGCCGAGGATAACCCTTAGTTTCTTTTTGCACTACCTCCAAGCTATTTATTTTGTTTCCCTTACACTGCAACAAGTGCGTGCATGGTATTTACAACGACCTTAAAAACCCAAGTAAGACAGTCTAGCGGCTTAACTTTAAATCCCATTTCTTTTCCGACAAAACTTTCAAAGGTTTCAATCTATCCCAGAGCCCTTCTTTAGAGAGGGGGCCAGGTCTGCATCTTTTACTTTTCCCCCCGAGAATTTTATATTTATGCATATGTCAACCCCGGGTCACCTATGAAAAAGTGGGGGGGGATGATTGGTTTGAGACCCCTTTGTTTTTCGCGGGAGACTAATCCCCTCATGAGCCTTTTTGTGTTTCGTCGAGATTTTTTGGACCTCTCTTGTGATGATGCTCTGACCTTTTGCACACTTTACATAAAGGATTCCCATCCCCAAGTGGGATACTCCACCAGTTTGTGCATGGGACTTTGACACCCAAAGGTGAGAACCCCTCCGGGGCGTCCCATTCAAAAGACTGTGAAGTGGAATTCAACCCTGACAGGACACTTGCAGATCGTTCGAAAAATAATTCAATCATTTTAATATCTTACCCCGGATGCCAAAACTTCTAATTGTTAAGGGTAACTTTTCTGTTTTCTATGTCAAAAGCTGACTTTAAAGGGCAAGAAAAAAATGTGCTTCCCCGGTTTGGTGTGAAAAAAATACTCCGCAAAGCAAGGTTTTTGGCTACGTTTTCCCATAGAAATCCGTACAGTCTGTGAAAAATTTACCTTTAACCCGTACCTATCTGTTCAAAATTATCTTTTAGAACTTTTCATAACATGGGTTTAAAGAAAATTGGTCGTATTTATCAGGTTGATTTTGGTAGGGATGATTAGACGCATTCCGGGGCCCGCAGAATACCTTGTGACAAAATTAACCTGTAGTGCAAAAAGGGGGTTTCAGGTACCCGACTATAAGGGGGGGGAACTATAGGTTTAATTCCTCCCCACCTGGGGCGGGCGCTTTCCCTTTGATCAATGCATTTCATTCCCACCCGGATCTCGAAAGCTGAGGGGGCGTATAGAAATCCAAACCAATGGCAAAAAATTTTTATGCAATTTTAGATTATAAGGTGATCCTGAATATTTTTGGGAAAATGAGCTCAAATTTGACGCTCCAGCCCCTTTACTAAGGAGCTATTGTTGGCGAGGACTATGGAAATCCGGGGTGTTTTTTGGTTTTGCCCTTTAAATTTGATTAATTTTTTTCCCAAATCCAATTTAGGGTTTATGTTAATGCTTGCAGGAAGTTCAAAGTGTTTTTTTCTTATTCCCCGTTTTTGTTAGTCTTAAGAATTGATTAAGTTTTCACGGGTTTTCCTGTTGTAAAATTTTAAAAACTCCTGTTCCCTTTAAAAATGTAGGGTCACAACCCCCTTTTGTGTTTTGAGCGTTGGAGTTTTTGTTCTTGAAGGTTTTTTTTGGAACCAAGGTTGTAGTAATCAGTACACTGTTTTCATGCCCTGGAAATTTATCAAAACTTTTAGGGGTTAATCATTATACCAGTATAGATACGTGATTTTAAAATGAGCCAAGGGAAGGGGGAATAGAAATTTTGAGCCTTTTTGTTTTTGTAGATGATATTTTCAACAGCGTATTTTGTACTATTGCAAGTGGTCATGATTAGCTCGTTGCAAGCATGCTCCTGACGTTTTCCCGCACAAGATCCCTTTCTATTTCAAAACTAGCCCCCCCCCCCCACGTGAGTTTTCCCGTCTGTATCAATACTGTCATAGATCTGTTGTTACAAATGTCGGAAATCTTGCCATTTTTTATTGCATTGACGTCTCCAAAAGTAAAAGTCTAGATTAAAAATCCCCGCATTTGTGCCCCTGTTCTGAAAAATTGGGGAGTGAATCAATTAAACTTTCTACACTTGATGTACATGTACAGAAGAAAAACCCCCAGGCTGTTCGAATATTAAAGTGATATTGCACTTTATTGTCATTTGATTTTTGCACCAACTTACGGGTTGGGGTCACTGACTAAGTCAATAGGCTTGTCATCCCGTGTTGCTAGGGTGGACCTTTTAATTCTAGGGCGGTTTTTTTTTAGTGGCTGATGGAAGGGTCTTGTAAACAGAAACGTCAAATTATTTTTATGAATTTGTAAAAACAATCATTTAAATTTACGGTTGACACCACATATATTTCCCTGAAAAAAAATAAATTTTTCTTTTCCCCCATCCACCCTATGATTTTTGATTTGGGCAAATTTGTGTTTGATGAAACCCCTTTAGTCTAATATATCTTGTACTGCATCGTTCGGGGTTGATTTGTTTTTTTATCGTCGCACGCTTTCCCCGGGATTGAAATTTAAAAATAAAATTCCCGAAATTTTTTAGTGATGTCCACAGTTCTCCCTTTTCCCGCGTATCTTGTCTACGGCATTTTTACTGCAGTTTTCAGTGGCTGTCGTGGAACAAAAAATTTAGAGACCTCATTGTATTTTTTAAAAATCACTAACATCCTCAGAACGCACTTTTCCCGCTACCGATCCTTTTGTGTGCGTAATAAAATCGGAAACCCATTTGTATTTCAACATCACTAAAATTTACAGAAAAGCCCCATTTTTTCCGTCTAACGTCACTTTTTTTTTCATTATCATTTTTTTTTAAATTTAGCAACTCTTGCCGATGAAAAGATTGCTGGTTTTTCCTTGGACGTTTTCCCGGGGGTGGGAAACCCCCCGACATTTTCGGGAATTTCCCGTGGTTGGGAGTCAAACCCCGGTTGGGTTGGTGTGTTGGGGGTGAGCATCGACTCCCAGATCGATGGGTACGGTGGGGCAGGTGGGGGGGGGTGCTCGTGGGGGTTTTTAGGGGCAGTTTCGGGAGGGCCCTCACACCTTCCCTCCGCACTAACGCACCTTTCACGATGGGGCTGCGTCTTCGTTGTCGTCCTTTTCTTGTTTGTTGCAGGGCAGCCTTTGCCCGGTGAGCTTCTGCCAGCACACACGTGTTTCCTTCCTGCAAAATTTTTGCTACGTGGCCCTAACCCCCCACATTGACAGACCACAACCTTGAGACCACGGTCGAATGGACTCGGGTTTGATCTTCCCAAAAAATTGGTACTCTTTTGGGGGCGGGTTTTCACCGCCCATACAATGAGACCGTTTTTAAGGGTGTCCATCCTTATAAATCCTCGGGCTTTAAAAACCTGGAAGATGCGTGCTTCCCGCGGCCTCCTTCGGGAACCTGGGGAAAAAGGTATTCCGTATTTTTTTCTTTTAGGCTGGTAGTCTTCTTTGTTCTACAGGGAGATCCCCGCAACAGTGCCATTAACCATCAGGGCATCGAGCATCGAGCACGTCCCCACCCTCATCCATGGTAGGGCAGTGAGGGGGTGGTTTTCCCGTTCGCTTCTTAGGTGATTAATTCCCATGGCTTCAGGCGGGTCACCCCGTAAGCTTCTGGGCTGCCTGCTCCCCTGACATTTACAGATCCGTATAGAAACTCTACGGACTCCTCCACCCTGAAAGATGACGTGGCTTAGCTGTTTTCCTGGTTGTCTGTTTTTTATAAGAATGAACCTGTGTTTATACCCTGACTTACCCTTCCCACTGGTCCGGATCTATATCTACATCACACCATTTCTACTGCACGTAACACTACTTTACACTACTTACCTTATATTCTACACTTACCATGTTTATTCTTCCCCTTTTTTTCCTTTGACTCATTCCCTTAGTTTTGTTTTCACTCGTTTTCTCTTTGCTTTCCCGTTTTCCCTCGGGGAAATCCCTTTTTTCATTTTCTGTCTTTCCTGTCTTTTATTTCTTTTATGTGCCTATTTGTTATTTTGTTATTCTTTTTTTTTATGTATTTAAAAACTTATCTTAAACTCGCCATACACTATTTAGTAATTAATAAACTGCATGATGGTACATATCAAGCACTGTAAGCCACCAGTATAAAGGTCAAGCCGGGTCGGTCAGAGAGAGAGAGGCTTTTTATCTTGTGTGTGACAGCCCGTTGGATTATTAGCTGGCTGGCTGGTGCTTCTAGTGCTGTGAGGGTTTTGCCGCTGTTGTACAAGTAGGTGTATGGTGTGTTGTTTTGTGTACGGGTTTGTATTAAAAAGATTTGTGCATAATAAATGTATAACATGGATGCTCTTTTTTATGTTGCCTTTTTAGTCAGCCAGTGATGTAATTTTATCCCCTCTTTTTATGTGACTACGGGATCGCTTTCAAATCACCTGAGAGTCATCACCAAAAATACGCCAAACCACATGGCCCATTACCTGTAGTTGGGTAACACGCTACCAAGCGAACAGCGAATCTTGAACTCTACGGAGTTTGATTATCCACTACAATGAAAATAATAATAACATTTTGTAAGCTAGTAACCCCAAAAAACGGGACGTCATCAGGATTCTCCTGTGTTCTGGACGATTTATGGGGATAAACCCCCTCACTTGGGTTGTCCTTATACCAGGTTGTGCATAGTGTGTGGGGGTGTACATACACCAAATTTGTGTCGGATACTATGGTCAGGGAATCTAGAAAAAACAGTGCTTAGTAAAATTACGAATACTGTGTGTGGTGCTAAAGTAACAGGGTGCTGTACCAACGACGTTGGCGAGCCCTGGTGAGTGTATGTGTGACAGCACTTGACCTGGCGCTCGCACCTTCCCGCGCCCGACCGCAGGGAATTAATCACCAAAGAAGCAGACGGGACAACCATCCACTCACTGTCCTACCATGGATGTGAGTGGGGACGTTCTCGAGGCCCCCCCAGTGTAAACTACCACCCCCTCAACCTTTCCCTATGGGAGAGACGATTCCACCGAACATAGGGATATGAACAATGTGGATCGACTGCCGACTCTGATGCTGATAACAAGGGATTCCAACTCGTTCAGACCAGAAGGAAGAAAGTGAAAACCATGCCGAATGACACCACAACCTGCCCGAGAAAGCGAACGGGACGACCCAAAAGCGCAACCCATCGCCCCCCGAGAGAGATACATTAGACTGGCCTTTCCGGAGGACACATCTACCATACATAAAATCAGGTGGATGAAGGAGGTTAGCAGCTGCCGCCCTCCAAAAGGAAGAACCGCTAGACATGGTGCAGGGGAGATGGATATCCTCGCGCTACGTCTATGTACGACGGGAACAAAAACATAGTGGCCCTGAGGGTTAATGGCACTGTTGCGGGGATCTCTCTGCATACAAGACGACTGTCAGCCCAAAGGAAAAAAAATACGGGGAATACCTGGTTCCCAGGTTTCCGAAGGAGGTTTCCGCCGAGGAAGCACTGCATCTTCGGGGTGTTTTTAAAGCTCGGAGGATTTATAAGGATGGACAGCCCTTAAACAGGGTCATCATTGTATGGAGCGGGAACAGCCGCCACTTAAAGAATACCAATTCTTGGATGATACATACAAACCCAACCCCATTTAATGTGGTGCTCAGAGGTTGTGGTCTGCTACAAGTGGGCAGGGTTACGGCCCGTAGTTAAATATTGCAGGAAAGAAAAAGCGTGTGCTGTCTGTGGGAGAAGCTCACCAGGCAGAGGACTGCCCTGCAAGAAACAAAAGGAAGACAACGACAACGAAGACATCACCACCATCGTGAAGAGGTGTGTTAGGTTCGGAGCGGAAGGTGTGACGGCCTGGCAGCATAACTGCCCCCACTAACCGTCACAAGCATTCCCCCCCCCCTGCCTCGACCGTACCCATCGATCGCGGAGTGGCAATACCCAGCCCAACCACACACCCCCACCCAGGGCCGCGTGACGTCACCAACCCACAGGAATTCCCGCAACTGCCATGGGATTCCCCATCCCAGGGAAACAGTGCCACAGGAGAAACAAATTGTGAAAAAGACATGGATATGGGCGATTGCTATTGCAATAATAATTGCAAGAGATTGCTGAATGAAAAAAAGCATCAGGCAAGAGATTTCTGAATGAAAAAAACATCAGGCAAGAGATTGCTGAATGATAATGGAAATAAAAAGTGATCGTGTAGACAGGGAAAATGTGCTTTTAAAGATTTTAGTGATGTTGAAAATAAAGAATGAGGTTATGATAATATTACGCATGATGGATCATTGAAAACAGTGACAGTAAAATGCCGCCGACGAAGATGCGCAGGAACAGACGAACTGTTAGAACACCACCAGAAAAATTTTGTCAGGTATGGACTATAAGTATGTTATCAATATGTGGAAAGCACGCAGACAGATAGATAAACAAGGTGCAAAACTGATACGTAATGTAGTAATAAAATATGCAGAGGGAAAGGGTTCATCAAACACAAATTTGACCAATCAGATCATCATAGGGTGTGATGGGGGACAAGAAACCAATTCATGGAATATACGTGGTGTCAACCGTAGAATTAATGACTTTCTTTACTATATTCTTTTATGGAATATACGTGGGGTCAACTGTAGAATTAATGACTTGCTTTACTATATTTTATAACAATAATGTTGACGTTATCTGTTTAAAAGAGCCCTTCACATCAGCCACTAAAAAAGAATCCGCCCCTAGAATTAGAGGGTATCACTCCAATACGAACACAGGAAAGACAGGCCCATTTACTTATGTCAGTGACACCATACCCCATCATTGGTGCAGAATTTATGACAATAATGTGCAATATCACATTACACATTCCACAGCCACTGTTTTTTTCTCTCTGTACAATGTATACACAAGGTGTAGAAAATTTCCGCGAATGGGAACGACGATTGCGCCATAATGGTAGACTAACCAGTCTACCACAGCCCAAAACAAACACATCCAATTACGTATGTGTTTATCTCAGGGGACACAGCGAATACTGGAACACGCCTTACAGATGCCCCCCGACTCCACATTTTCAGTCACAGATGTGCTAGACAAATTGCAGCGGCACATAAAGACCAGAGCAACGAAAGCACTCTGAAACGGGCCTTCTCCAACTGCAAACAACAGAAAGGGGAGACTTTCTCAGATTCTATGTCCGTCTCAAAACCCTGTCTGAAGAGGTGGATTTGTGTAAGGCTAGACAGCAGGTGTGAAGAGGCATGGATCAAAAACGGGATCCTAAAGGATGTCAGAGATGAGAAGTTGATACAGAAACTCATATCCATGGACGCTTCTCCACACTTCAAGATGCTGTGACGAAGTGCTATGCATATGAAGGCTCCCAAATCTACCACATCCGCCTTGAGGGATCCAGCTGTTCCGTGCTGTGCCCCAATACAGGAAGGGCAAGAAAGTAGCCAGTATGACGAAAGCAAGCTCACATACTGCTGCACCCTCGCAAAGGCACCCTGCAGTAGTGTGCAAGCAACATGCCCTACAGGCCGCCCTGCAACCAATGTTGTATGCCGTGGGTTGTGGCCGCAAAGGTCACTGGTCACACACGACCAAGGCCCTGCTAGCACTGCTATTTGTGCATCCTGCAACAGATATGGCCACTTCACAAAGTTCTGCAGTTATGAGAGCCAATAATTTTAATTTTATATTTTATTTTAAAATAAAAATTTTTTTTTTTTTTTTTTTGATATAGGATTATAAAATTTTATATATATTTATATATATATTTTAATATATATATTTATATAATTTTTATATATTATATTTTTTTTTTTGTGTGTGGGGTGTGTGTGTTTTGGGGTGTGTGTGTGGGGGTTATACAAAAAATATTATATATATATTATATATTATTTTTTTTGTGTGTGTGTGTGTGTGGTGGGGGTGGTGTGTTTATAAATAATACACATACACAAACCCCACACACAAAACACACACACTCAAAAAAACAAACCACACACCCCAAAAACCAAAACACTCAAAAAATAACACACTCCCCAAATAACACCCCACACACACGCACACACACCACGCACACACGCGGGGCGCGCGCCCCCCCCGCACCCCACAACATATGTGGTGTGTGTTTTTCATATATATATATATAAAATAAAAATTCCATTGCATCTATAATGTGCACACACACCACACACACACACACCACGCAGTGGGGCCTGGTGTGTCTGCAGCGTTAAGTGTTCTATAGTTGAACGAACATAAATTTTTAGTTTGCAGATAAAACTAAAAGTAAACCTGAAGTTGTTATTTCATAATTTCAAATGAATTTTGTAAATTTAAATCAAAGGTGAAAAGGGAAAAGAACTGTTTAAAATTTAAAATTTTATTTATAAATACAAAAAGGCAATTTTGAAAATAAAAAAAAACAAATAAAATTTTTCTTATTTTTAAGCGATAGCTTTTTTATGATGGATGGTGTTTAAATATTATGAAATTTTCAAACAGAAAAGGGTATTGATCATACTTTTTTAATACGGTTCACTGAACATACCAATATTTTTGCTATGGGGGTTTTTTTTTTTTTTTTTGAAAATTTACCTTTTTAAAGTTCCTTTCTCTAAAATTATGGCAAAAAAAGGGGCCCTCTGATGTAAAATGTTATAAATTTTATCGTACGACTTTTCAGGGGGACTTAGCGGGAAGAAAGTGAGGGAAAAAACCCGGATTTAATTATCGTCCCACTTTACCTCCTTTCTTGTGAATAAAATTAGATGATTTCCCTATTTCCGAGGGTTTTCAACCTCATTTTATTAACTTCTAATAAACCCCAAAAACCCCTGGACATTCCCCGACAGTCCCTAGCATTTGATTTTTTCACTTTTTTGGCCTCGGGGAAAGGGGGCCCAAAATGCAGTTAGCTCATTTGGGAAAAATTTTAAAAAAGTTTATACATAAATTTAAGAATACTTATAAAGATTGTTTTGTCGGGATAATTTTTGTGTTCTCCCCGATTGCAGCTTGGAACACGCAAAAGGGTTTTTCAAGACTTTTAAGTGAACTTCAGTTTTTAATCATTTCAAAAATTCATGCAAAAGAAAGCTGTCTATATTCAAGTTTTCGCTACAGGACAGTATTTTTTGCCTTTCGCGTCAAAAAAACCTTCACTTACAAGTTTAAAAATCTGTGCCCTAGCGCCGGGGGGCCGGCATAGGGTAGAAAGGGGAGGATTTTTGGGAAGCAAGGGATTTTCAGCAGGAGAAAAGCCGCTTTCGAGTTAAAAATTGGGCAGTAGCTTAAAAGGGAAAGATTCCACCAGTCTGCGGGAGTGGACATCGGGGGAAAGGGAAAAAACAATCCGGCTCCCGGGACCAGTCCATTTGAGGCCGGGAAAAAAAAGGGGTTTTTTTTGTGTCCCCCCTTTTTTTTTGGGGGTTTTGGGGGCCTGTTTCGCCAAATTTTTTCCGGGGGGGAAAAAAAAAACCCCCCTTGGGGGGGGGGGGGAAAGGGGGGGGGGGTTTTTTTTTCCCCGGGGGCCCCGGGGGGGGGGGAGGGGAAAAAAATTTTTGGGGGGGAAAGGGGGGAAAGGGGGTTTTTCCCAAAACCCCCCCCGGGGGGGGTTTTTTTTTTAAAAATTTTTTTATTAAAAATTTTTTTTTTTTTAAAAAAAAAAATTTTTTTTTTTTTTTTTTAATATATATATTTAAAAAATATTTTAAAAAATATATTTTTTTTTAATTATATTAAAAAAAATTTTATATATATATATATATATAAATTTTTATATATATTTTTTTTAAAAATATATAATATATATATATATAAAAAAAAAAAAAACCCAAAAAAATAAAATATAAATAATTTTAAAAAATAAATATATAAATATATATAAAATATATATTTTTTTTTTTTTTTTTTTTAAAAATTTTTTTTTTAATTTTTTTTTAAAAAAAATATTTTATATATTTTTATTAAAATTTATATATTATATATTTAAAAAATATATATAATAAAAATTTTTTTTTTTTAAAAAATATAAATATATATATATATAAAAAAAAAAAACCCCCCCCCAAAAAAAAAAAACCCCCCAAAAAAAAAAAAAAAAATTTTTTTATATATAAAAATTTTTTTTTTTTTTTTTTTATATAAATTTTATAAAAATTTTTTTATATATAAAAAAAAATTTTTTTTTTATATATAAAAAAAAAAAAAATATAAATTTTTAAAAAATAAAATTAAAAAAAAAAAAAAAAAAAAAAAAAAAAAAAATTTTTTAAAAAATTTTTTTTTATATAAAAAAAATAAAAAAAAAAAAAAAAAAAATTTTTTTTTTTTTTTTTTTTTTTTTTGGGGGTTTTTTTTTTTTTTTTTAAAAAAAAAAAAACCCCCCCCAAAGGGGGGTTTTTCCCCCTTTTTCCCCCTTTAAAAAAAAATTTTTTTAAAAAAATTTTTTTAAAAATTTTTTTTATTAAAAAAAAAAATTTTTTTTTTTTTAAAATTTTTTTATTAAAAAAATTTTTTTTTAAAAAAAAAAAATTTTTTTTTGGGGAAAAAAACCCCAAAAATTTTTAAAATTTAAATTTTAAAAAAAAACCCCCCCCTTCCCCCAAAACCCCAAAAAAAAAAAAAACCAAACCAACCCCCAAAAAAAAAACAAACCCCCCCCAAAAAAAACCAAAAAAATTTTTTTTATTTTTTAATTAAGAAAAAAAAATAAAAAAAAATTTTTTTTTTATTTTTAAAATTTTTTTTTTTTTAAAAAAAATTTTTTTAAAAATTTTTTTAAAAAAAAATTTTTTAAAAAAAATTTTTTTTTTTTTTTTTAAAAATTTAAAAAACCCAAAAAAAATAAAAAAAAAAAAAGGGGGTTTTTTTTTTAAAAAAAAAAATTTTTAATTTTTTAAATATTTTTTTTGGGGAAAAAAAAAAATTTTAAAAAAAAATTTTAATTTTTATTTAAAAAATTTGGGGGGGGAAATTTTAAAAATGGGTTTTTTTAAAAATTTTTGAAAAAAGGAAAAAAAAAAATTTAAAAAAAAAATTTTTAATTAAAGTTTTTTAAAAAAAGGGGGGGGGGGGTTTTTGGGGCCCCAAAAAACCCCCAAAAAAAAAAACCCCCAAATTTAACCCCTTTCCCTTCCCCTTTTTTAAAAAAAAATTGGGTTAAAAAAAAAAAAAAATTTTTTTAAAATTTTTTTGGGGAAAAAAAATTTTTTATTAAATTTTAAAAAAATTTTTAAAAAAACCCCCAAAAAAAAACCAAAATGGAAAAAAAAAAGGGAAAAAAAAAACAAAAATAAAAGGGGAAAAAATTTCTTTAAAAAAAAAAAAAGGGATTTAAAAGGGGGGAAAAAGGGGGGAAAAAAACCCCTTTTTTAAAATTTTTTTGGGTTTTTTAAATAAAATTTTAAAAAAATTTTTTCTAAAAATTTTTTAAAAAATTTTTAAAATAAAAATAAACAAAAAAACCCCCCAAAAAAAACCAAAAAAAAAAATTTTTTTTTTAAAAAAAATTTTTTTTTAAATTTAAAATTTTAAAAATTTTTTAAATTTTTTTTAAAAAAAAAATTTTTAAAAATTTTAAAAAATTTTTTTTTAAAATTTAAAAATTAAAAAATAAATAATTTTTTTCAAAAAATTTTTGTAATTTTGGGGGGGGAAAAAAAAAATTAAGGGGAAAAAAACTCCCCCTTTTTTTTTTTTTTTGGGTTGGGGAAAAAAAAAACCCCCCCCAAAAACCCCCCCCCCCCCCCCAAAACCCCAAAAAAAAAAATACCTTTTTTTTTTTCCCCTAAAAAAAACCCCCTGGGTTTAAAAAATTTTTTTTTCCTTTTAAAAAACCCCCAAAAAAGGGTTCCCAAAAAACCCCTTAAAAAAGGGGGGTTTTTTTTCCCCCCCCCGGGGGCCCTTTAAATTTAAAATTTTAAAAAGGGCCCTTTAACCGGGGGGTTTTTTTTTAAAATTTTTTTCCCCAAAAAAAAAGGGGGGGTTTTTGGGGGGTTTTTTTCCCCGGGGTTTTTTTTGGGGGGGCCCCGGGGGAGGCCCCAAAAATTTTCCCCGGGGGAAAACCCCCCTTTTTTTTTTGGGAAAAATTTTTTTCCCGGGTTTTTTTTCCCCACCCGAAAATTTTTTTTTTGGGGGGGGGTTTTTTTTGGGGGCCAATGTCTTTGGAGCCCTCAGGCAAGGCTCCAGAGGCCTCACGGTGACAGCTCCAGCTGCCACCACATTCACAGGGGCCTCCGCTGCTAGGCAGAATACCCCTGAAGCAAAGGCTCAGGTACGCCCCTTGCCCAGGCAAAGGAATCCTGAGCCTGTTCAAAAGACTCATTTCAAAGTGGGGTCTTTGGAGCCGTCAGGCAGGGCTCCAGAGGCCTCAACGGTGACAGCTCCAGCTGCCACCACATCCACAGGGGCCTCCGCTGCTAGGCAGAATGCCCCTGAAGCAAAGGCTCAGGTCCG
>NW_023645763.1:35000-36190 GCF_015228065.2 Penaeus monodon
GATTTCTTCTGAATATGTACTTGGTCAATAGGGATGTTGTGAGCTGGAATGATGCTATATCAACTGAATTTTGTGTTAGGAACGGTGTAAAACGAACCCCTATTCGTTTGGTGTTTATATAAATCCACTAATCAGAAATACCCTTGTAGGGTGTAGGATGGACAATTTGACCTTGAATGCTTTAGAGTAACACATTGCAAAAACTATTAACAGATGTTAGATTTATGGACAAGAGTTTCAACTCCAGTTTAATCCAGAAAATATTTTCCTTAAGTATTTACATACATTTTTTTATTGTGTTATCAAGGTTAGAATAAGAATAAGAGGAAAAGGAGAAGGAAGTTGACAGGGAAAACATCTGGATCATGTTCTTGGGACAAGTCTAATCTCTTATGGCTCGATCCATTCATGAAATGGAAGTTAGAACTAAAGATAGGGTCAACAATTTTCACTCATTATCTAAAGATAATATATATATATATATATATATATATATATATATATATATATATATATACACTATTCAATAGCTAATGTTTAAAGTTGCATGGTTCTCAATCGTGGAATCTACAAGATTTAAAGATTAAAGAGTTGTGTGAAAATGCATTAGACATCTCTTAGGCTGAATGTTAGAACGAATTCATATATCTTACCTTGCATTATGAATATTCTTTCCATAACAATTTGATATTAGAAAGACATATTAAATTTTATATACATAATCATTCATCAAAAAATAATTAGTAAAAAGAACACTGTTGTCAAGTGTGGTTCTAGAGCTATTAGGGTCCCTAGATGACTCGGTTGATGTGAATCTGTGTGACTTTGAAGTGTCATATATCCTTAATGAAATTTGTGTCATCTAATTCTATTGAGTTATATTTATTTTACCATATCTTGTACTTTTTGTATGTATTCATACTGGTATTCATTTTATTTTTTATTACTATTATTATTATTATTATTATTATTATTATTATTATCATTATTATCATTGTCATTATTATAATTAATAACATTAATACCATTATTGTTATTACTGTCATTATCATGTTTTGTCAGCTCACGCCTGATATATATTTTCTTGTAATTTCTCTGATGTATGTATTTCTGACGAAGACACAATTGAAACCGGTCAAATACATCTCTTGTATTGTGAATATTCATTCTCATTCATACCTTTTCTACAT
>NW_023645764.1:0-7962 GCF_015228065.2 Penaeus monodon
CGCATTCGCAGGAATTCGTACAGGCCAAGGGCGTGGTCACAGCTGTCTCAGGATGTCCTCCTCGGCGATGGGGATTTGGTGGTACGGTCTGACGAGGTCGATTTTAGAGAAATCGTGCATCCCGAGAGCTCCTGTGTGAAGAGTGGAGGTGCGGGAGGGGTAGCGGTCCGGTGCGGTGGCTGTATTGAGGTGACGATAATCCCCACAGGGACGCCAGCAAAAGAAAAAGAGGCCCCTCCCCTCTCTCCCTGTGGTGAATCGGTCCTTAATTGGACGATTCAGAGAGAGGGGATGATCGGTTCCGGCAGGGTGGCGGACGGGCGCAGCGGGTGGAGCCGAGCAACGCCAAGAGAGTTACCATGATACCATGATCCCTCGATCGTGTGGCTTTTGCATGGCATATTAAGAGATGCACCGCGCCCGGTCCCATGCAATCTCGGCCTCGCTCTTCCGCGTTACCGGACGGTGACGCGCCCCCCATTGTTTGATGCCACGATGCTATGTGCTTGCATGTAGCATCGTGCCCTCCTAGCCTACTCTTTCCTATGCGAATTTTCGGCATTAGGATGACTCTGTGCACACCTTCTGGTGAACTGGACCCCATCTTCGGGCGCGTGCTCGGACGTGGGCAGACCTTTACCTCCCGCAGGGGAGGGTGTGTCTGGGGGGCCTTAGAAGGCCTGCTTTACGGTGTGCATAGAGTTGCCATTCTTTTGTTAGGGACTAGTCTGGCAGACCATCTGATGACTGCCACTCTTTTTCTTTCGAATAGGGCGATAGGCAGGTAGAGCCCCCTTGTCAGGCTTCAGCCAGGTTCTGTCTAATCAGCTGCTAGACAGAACATCAAGCTCCGTGATAGGAAGTACCTGGATAAAAGTTAGACTTTCTCCCTCACTGTGATGAAATAGTCTGTGGTTGACTATTTCAAGGGATGAGGAACTTACTGGAACAGGTACAGGTCCCCTCTACTCTCACTGAGGTGAAACTTTGGGTGTTTCAGAGAGAAGAGGGACTCACGTTAAAACTCACCCTGCCAAAAGAACTGCCTGGAAAAAAGTCACTCCTCTCCCTCACTGTGATGGAAACAGTCTGTGGTTGGCTGTTTCCAGAGGGACGAAGGAGCTTACTGGAACAGGTACAGGACCCCCCTTCTCCCACTGAGGTGAAACATCCTTCGGATGATTCAGAGAGAAGAGGGATCCACCTCAAAAACCGTCCTGCCATAGGAACCTCCTGGAAAATGTTAATTTTCTTTCCTCACTGTGGTGAAACAGTCTGTGGCCGGCTGTTTTCAGAGGGATGAAGGAACTGACAGGAACAGGTGCAGGACCCCCCTCTTTTCTCAATGAGTTGAAACAACCTTTGGCGTTTCAGAGAAAGAGGGATTCACTTTGAAAAAGGGTACAGGTCCCCTCTGAGGAGCGGAGAGGAACTGCCTGGAAAAAGTGAAAGAGCTCCCTTCCTCACTGAGGGAGGAGCAGAAGTGTTCCCATCAATGATGTCCTGTAGGTGGAAGGGCATCCCTCAGGGATACTCCCAGAGGTTGACACCTACCCACGTGTTTGCCGTGCGTGGCACCCTTGTGAGCTGGGAGACGGGAGTCCTGGAGGTTGAGCGATGCCGTGCACGAGTACGCCCTGCGGCTAGCAACACGCCTCTTTGGTCCTCTATTCTGGCAAGACAGGCGGCCTGATCCAGACCCGGTCAGGTCAATCGGCTGGTCTCCCTCGGGAGGCTAGGGTCAAGCAGTCATGCTGCCGTTGGTACCCACACCGTCCGTGTGTACCAGTGCAATCGGCTAATTGGCTGCGTATATCCACTCATCACCCCTGTTGCTGTTAGATATTGGTTCTAGCACTCAGCTTCCCCTTGTTGGACTCCGTGGTGGGTGGGGGCGTGAGTGGATGAAGCACTGCCAAGTACATGGAAAATTCAAACCAAAATCCCCCACAGACAGACCTTACTGTTGACGACCCGTGCAAGGCCCAGACCACGGCAGCCACCCTGAAGCCTTACGTGCCTCCGGGTGGCAAAAGAAAACCCCGAGCACAGGATGACACTGTCATGCCTGCTGGGAGGTGGAGCAGGGGGCATGACAGTGTCATCCTGTGCTCGGGTTTTCTTTTGCCACCCGGAGGCACGTAAGGCTTCAGGGTGGCTGCCGTGGTCTGGGCCTTGCACGGGTCGTCAACAGTAAGGTCTGTCTGTGGGGGATTTTGGTTTGAATTTTCCATGTACTTGGCAGTGCTTCATCCACTCACGCCCCCACCCACCACGGAGTCCAACAAGGGGAAGCTGAGTGCTAGAACCAATATCTAACAGCAACAGGGGTGATGAGTGGATATACGCAGCCATTAGCCGATTGCACTGGTACACACGGACGGTGTGGGTACCAACGGCAGCATGACTGCTTGACCCTAGCCTCCCGAGGGAGACCAGCCGATTGACCTGACCGGGCCTGGATCAGGCCGCCTGTCTTGCCAGAATAGAGGACCAAAGAGGCGTGTTGCTAGCCGCAGGGCGTACTCGTGCACGGCATCGCTCAACCTCCAGGACTCCCGTCTCCCAGCTCACAAGGGTGCCACGCACGGCAAACACGTGGGTAGGTGTCAACCTCTGGGAGTATCCCAGAGGGGATGCCCTTCCACCTACAGGACATCATTGATGGGAACACTTCTGCTCCTCCCTCAGTGAGGAAGGGAGCTCTTTCACTTTTTCCAGGCAGTTCCTCTCCGCTCCTCAGAGGGGACCTGTACCCTTTTTCAAAGTGAATCCCTCTTTTCTCTGAAACGCCCAAAGGTTGTTTCAACTCATTGAGAAAAGAGGGGGGTCCTGCACCTGTTCCTGTCAGTTCCTTCATCCTCTGAAAACAGCCGGCCACAGACTGTTTCACCACAGTGAGGGAAAGAAATTAACATTTTTCCAGGAGGTTCCTATGGCAGGACGGTTTTTGAGGTGGATCCCTCTTCTCTCTGAATCATCCGAAGGATGTTCACCTCAGTGGGAGAAGGGGGTCCTGTACCTGTTCCAGTAAGCTCCTTCGTCCCTCTGGAAACAGCCAACCACAGACTGTTTCCATCACAGTGAGGGAGAGGAGCTGACTTTTTTCCAGGCAGTTCTTTTGGCAGGGTGAGTTTTAACGTGAGTCCCTCTTCTCTCTGAAACACCCAAAGTTTCACCTCAGTGAGAGTAGAGGGGACCTGTACCTGTTCCAGTAAGTTCCTTCATCCCTCTGAATAGTCCAACCACAGACTATTTCATCACAGTGAGGGAGAAAGTCTAACTTTTATCCAGGTACTTCCTATCACGGGAGCTTGATGTTCTGTCTAGCAGCTGCTATTAGACAGAACCTGGCTGAAGGCCTGACAAGGGGGCTCTACCTGCCTATCGCCCTATTCGAAAGAAAAAGAGTGGCAGTCATCAGATGGTCTGCCAGACCAGTCCCTAACAAAAGAATGGCAACTCTATGCACACCGTAAAGCAGGCCTTCTAAGGCCCCCAGACACACCCTCCCCTGCGGGAGGTAAAGGTCTGCCCACGTCCGAGCACGCGCCCGAAGATGGGGTCCAGTTCACCAGAAGGTGTGCACAGAGTCATCCTAATGCCGAAAATTCGCATAGGAAAGAGTAGGCTAGGAGGGCACGATGCTACATGCAAGCACATAGCATCGTGGCATCAAACAATGGGGGGCGCGTCACCGTCCGGTAACGCGGAAGAGCCGAGGCCGAGATTGCTGGGACCGGCGCGGTGCATCTCTTTAATATGCCCATGCAAAAGCCACACGATCGAGGGATATCATGGTAACTCTCTTGGCGTTGCTCGGCTCCACCCGCTGCGCCCCGTCCGCCACCCTTGCCGGAACCGATCATCCCCTCTCTCTGAATCGTCCAATTAAGGACCGATTCACCGCAGGGAGAGAGGGGAGGAGCCTCTTTTTCTTTGCTGGCGTCCCTGTGGGGATTATCGTCACCTCAATACAGCCACCGCACCGGACCGCTACCCCCTCCCGCACCTCCACTCCTTCACACAGGAGCTCTCGGGATGCACGATTTCTCTAAAATCGACCTCGTCAGACCGTACCACCAAATCCCCATCGCCGAGGAGACATCCTGAAGACAGCTGTGACCACGCCCTTCGGCCTGTACGAATTCCTGCGAATGCCGTTCGGACTCCGCACGCGCCCAGACCGTCCAGCGCTTCATGGACGATGTCCACTGCGGCCTACAGGGTGTCTTCGTCTACATCGACGATATACTCATCGCCAGCAGCAACAGTGAGGAACACCAGCAGCACCTCCGGGCCCTCTTTGACCGCTTGCAGGGAGCCGGAGTCGTCATCAACCCTGGTAAGAGTCTTTTCGGAGTCTCCTCTCTCACCTTCCTAGGTCACACGATTACCGCCGACGGTATAACCCCAGCTCAGGAGAAGGTCAGCAGCATCAGGCAGTTCCCTAAGCCAACAATGAAGACACAGCTTCGGAAGTACCTCGGCATGATTAACTTCTTCAGGAGGTTCATCACGAAGTGTGCACTTCTTCTGGCACCTCTGCAACGTCTCCTCGCTCCATCCGGTCGGGACGCGGCAGAGACGTTACTTGGACCTCTGAGGCGATCGAAGCTTCGAGGCTAGCAAGGACGCTCGGCGACCCTCCTCAACCACCCGCATCAGGAGCAAGGCTCAACATAGCCGTCGACGCCTCGGACACCGCCATGGGAGCAGTTTTGCAACAGATTCAGGTAACGGTTGGCAACCCCTGGCTTTCTTTTCACGGACTCTCAGCCCACAACAAAATAGGTACAGTGCTTTCGGCAAGGAGCTCCTTGCGGTGTACACGGCCATCAACACTTCCGGACATATGTCGAGGGGAAGGCCTTCCACATCTTGACGGACCACAACCCCTCACCTTCGCCCTGCACAACAGGAGTCGCCGTCAGTCCCCGCGTGAAGAGAGGCACCTGGATTTCGTTGCCCAGTTCACCACTGACATACAACACATCCGGGGCACCAAAACCAGGCTGCAGACGCCCTATCCAGGGTCTCGATAACCATGGTAAGTGCGAGCAGCACCCCGATCGACTACCAGCTGTTCGCAGGGAGCAGCAACAGACCCTTCCCTCCCCAGGCTCACCGACGGAGACACCTCCCTTCAACTAGAGCAGGTGCAGCTTCAGAGACCCCGTCCGTACATCCCTCCGTCACTCCGCCGACAGTTTTTCGAAGCTTACCACGCTCAAGGGGAATCCGCGCAACACAGGACCTCATCCGCAGCAAAGTTGTCTGGCCCAGCATCATAGAGACGTCCGGCAGTTGGTGTCGCACCTGCATCGAATGTCAACGCAGTAAGGTTCACCGACACACTAAGTCTCCCCCACAGGTGTTCCTTGTACCAGACGGCCGCTTCGAGCATGTACACCTTGACGTAGTCGGTCCCCTACCAGCAGACCAGGTTACAGCTACGTCCTGACAATGATTGACCGGTTTACCAGGTGGCCTGAGGCCACACCTATCCAGGACACAACTGCCGCCACCATTGCCAAGACCTTTCTCAGCACCTGGATATCTCGCTACGGGACTCCAGCGACGGTCACGACCGACAGAGGTCCTCAGTTCGAATCCGAGCTCTGGAGGCAGCTGATGATCCTTCTCGGCTCGAAGCGCATCCGGACCACAGCATACCATCCCAGCGCCAATGGCATGGTGGAGCGCCTACACCGCCACTTGAAGGAGGCCCTCACGGCTTCTTCTCCCGCCCGACACTGGGTGGACCAGTTCCCTTGGCACTCCTACACATACGGACCTCTTTCAAGCAGGATCTTCGGTGCACCGCAGCAGAGATGGTCTACGGTACCACCATAGCTTCTCCCTGCTGACTTTCTAGTCAGCTCCGGAGATCAGGACCCGGGAGCATTCGGCAAGCAGCTTCGCGACCGCATGGCCCGCGTCCGCTCTCGCCCTACGAGACCATCACGGCAACGAGACATCTACTTGCCCCGCGACCTCCAAGACTGCTCACATGTCTTCATAAGACGACCCACCAAGCCTCCCCTCTGCCCACCCTATGAGGGGCCCTTTCCGGTCATCAAGCGGGACAGTAAAACCATCACCATCCGGCGACCACGAGGAGACGACACCGTCAGCATCGACCGTGCAAAGCCCGCGCATCTCAGGAGCAATGCACGATTTCGAGGTTCGTTTCGCGACCGCTACACTGGAAGGGAGTGCTGTGTGACCAACGTGCGACGAGTTTCCGCGCTCGGTAGAGTCAGGTCCAGGCGGTTTGGCGAACCGACTCCGCCAATCACCGCGCAGCTCATCGGACCTGACTCGAGAGTATACATCGCGGCTGACATATTTAAGCCGCCGAGTCAAAAGAAACTCACTCACTCATCGGCTAGGCTCTCACCCGAACACTAGCTGTACACTCTAAATAAAGAGTAATTTGACTTATTGTGCGTTTGCCTACAACCACAGTAGGAAAGCCGCCGCCGTGCACAAAAGTATTAGCGCGCCGAACTGCGATTGGTTAGGAAGGTCAAATAACCTCTCAAATAATGAATATATATATACACATACTTATACATGCATACACATACATAAACACACCCTCACACACATATATTTATGTATATATATATATATTTATATATACATTATATATATGTATATGTGGATATCTGTCCATCTATCTATCTATCTAATGCACACACACACACACACATATATGTATACATATGTTATATGTATAATATATAGGTATATATACATAATTATATACAAACACACATATGTATATATAGATATATGTATATATATTTATATATATTATAATATATATATATATATATATATATATGTTATATATTATAATGTATATATATGTATATATATTATACATAGAATATATGTATAATACATGCCCAGGATTTGCAAGTCAGTGTGTTGCACATGTGCGTGATTGCTAGTGTGTGTGTGGGTAGTATATGAACACGCGTGCACGCAGGCCCAATGCGTGCGTGTGTGAGTGCGTGCACGGGTTTGCAAAATTTGGGTTAGTCTTACCTAAATACTATGCTGATGCACACGCACGGGTTTGTAAGTTTTGGGTTAGTCTTGCCTAGACTGCTGCCCGACTGCTGCCCTTTATGTTCAGTTCGTGTATGGTCAAAGGCTATGGGAGTTCACCCTATACAGAACAACTGCCGCATGGTCAAAGACTATGGGAGTCCACCCTTTACAAAACATCCACTGCCTTGTGGTATCTATAATATGAAAAGACTTCAGGAGTCAACCTAAGGAAAAATCTGGAGCTGGGGTCCCAAAGGCAGTTCGATGTTGCTTGCGACCTTGTTCTGGCAACTCCTGCGACGCCGGTATCGATCTATACCGTTCCTTTGGTTCCATCAGCTGCGTGGAGAGAGGGAGCATGCTGCAATCGCTTGCTTCTCACATTCTTTCGCCCAGGCATTGATTCTACCTATAGGGAGTGAGTAGAGACAATAATGGAAAAGTCGATATCGACTGAAGGTGGCCGTCGATATATATATATATATATCTATATATATATATTATATATATATATATATATATATATATATATAACACACACACACACACACACACACACACACACACACACACACACACACACACACACACACATATATATATATATTTTATATATATATAAATATATATATATATAATATATAAATGTTTGTTCAACAGCCATTCATTCCAGTACAGGGTCTAGGCCTCTTTCACTCTATTATTGAGAAGTCATTTGCCTGATTGGGTGCCCTTCTATCAACCCCAGTTCAGCGAGCTACCACTCATCCGCGCCGGTGACTTCCCTACGGCACCTGCGATTGACTTCTCAAGGCGATATGTCGCTCGAGCCGGGTGGGGAATGAACTCGGACACTGACCATCACTGCAATATATATATGGTAACATAACCGCATAT
>NW_023645765.1:0-7961 GCF_015228065.2 Penaeus monodon
ATTAAAT
The DNA here is from genome assembly GCF_015228065.2 of Penaeus monodon. Taxonomy (NCBI): domain Eukaryota; kingdom Metazoa; phylum Arthropoda; class Malacostraca; order Decapoda; family Penaeidae; genus Penaeus; species Penaeus monodon. The sequence goes on from NW_023645765.1 coordinate 8, forward strand.
AAAAAAAATATATTTTAAAATATTATATATATAATATATATAATAATATATATATATATATAAAATATATATAATAAATATAAATATAATATAATATATAAATATATATATTAATAAATTTAAAAAAAATATATATATATATATATATATATAAATATATAATATATATAATATATAATATATATAATATATATATATTATTAATAATAATATATATAAATATATATAAATATGATATAATATATATAAATATATATATATAATTATATATAATATATATATCATATTTATATATATATATATGTATATAATTTATATATATAATAATATATATATATATATATATATAAAATTCATATTATATACTTATACATATATACTATATAATATATATATATTATTATCTATATATATATATATATATATTATCATTATATATATATATTAATATATATAATATATATATATATATATATTTTATTATATAATATTAATATATTATATATTTATTGTATATAATATTAAAATATATAATTTTTTTTTTTTTTATATTTTTTTTTTTTTATATTTTTTTTTTTTTTTTTTTTATATTTTTTTTCCCCCCCCCCTTTTTTAAATTTTTTTTAATATTATTTTTTTTTTAAAAAAAATTTTTTTTTTTTTTTTAATATTTTTTTTTTTTTTTTTTTTCTTTCCAAAATTTTTTTTTTTTTTTCTTTTTTTTAAATTTAAAAAAATATATTTTTTTAAAAAAAATTTTTTATTTATTTATTAAAATATATATAAAAAAAAAAAAATTTTTAAAAAAATATAAAAAAATTTTTTTTTTTTTAAAAAAAAAAAAAAAAATATTTTTTTTTATAATAAAAAAAAAAATAATTTATAAATATTTTTTTAAAAAAAAATATTTTAAAAAAATTTTTTTTAAAAAAAAAAAAATATAAAAAATTTTAAAAAATTAAAATATAATATATTTTAAAAAAATTTTATAATTTAAAAAATTAATATTATATAATTTATATATATATTATTTTTTTTTTTTTTATATTTTTTTAAAAAAATTTTTTTTTTTTTTTAAAAAAAAAAAAATATTTATTTATTAAAAAAAAAATTTAAAAATTTTATTTATATTAAAATTTTTATAAAAATATTTTTTTTATAAATTTTTTTTATATATTTTTGGGGGAAAAAAAAAAAAAAAAAAAATTTTTTTAAAAAAATTTATTATATATAAAAAAATTTTTTTTTATAAAAAAAAAAAATTATATATAAATTTTTAAAAATATATAAAATAATATATTTAAAAATTTTTATATATATATATATAAAATTTTTTTTTTATAAATTTTTTATATATATAAAAAAATTTTTTTTTTATATATTTTTTATATATATATATATATATATATATAATATTATATAATAATTTTATATATATATTATAATATATATTATATTTATATATTAAAATAATATATATTATATTATATATATATATTTTAAATATATATATATATATAATATATAAAAATTAAATAATTTTTATATATTTTATAATATAATATATTATATATATTTAAAATATATTATTATATAATTATATATAAATATATTTATATTTATATATATATATATATATATATATAATTTTTTAAATTTATATAATATATATATATATATATAAAATTATATAAATCTTTTTTACAGTATAAGCAAATGAATAGAGCAAGATGACAGTTTACACCCTTTTTAAAAAACCCATGCATCAGCCTGGGCCAAGGAGTATCACCTGCGTCATCTGTGCACGCTGGAGGCACTAATCCCTGTGATTCTTCCAGGTTGATGGAGTATTGAAGAATTTAAGGGAAATTTAAACCCTCTTCTCTATAAGCTGAAACCATGTAAAAAGAAAAAAATTTAATTTTTTTTCTGTTTCCTACTGAGGCTATTATCTTTTTTTTTTTCTGAAAATCACGTGGAGCAAATATAACATTATTTTTAATGATTACTAATTTACTCCTAAGTTTTAAAAAAAAAAAAAGACATACTGAATAAACCACATCAATGTTTTAATTTAACCCTTGGATCTGGATGAAAAAAATTGGTCAGGTGAGTAACGGCATGTCCCTATGGAAAAATATGGCTGAGGGCCGGGTGACAGCAAAGTCTTGCCAGGGGGAAATTTGGGTTGGGCCCAAAAAAAAGTTTAAAAAAAAAAAAAGGGGGAAAAAAATCTGCCAAAAAAATTGTGAAAAAAAATTTTAATTTTTTTTTTTTTTTTTTTAATTTTTTATTTTTTTTTTTTTTATTTTGCTATTTTAAATTTTTATTTTTTTATTTATATTTTTTTTTATATTTTTTTTTTTTTTTATTTTTAATTTTTTTTTTTTTTTTTTTTTATTTTTTTTATTGTTTTAAATTTTAAAATTTTTTCCCGTATCCCCCCTTTGGCCCCCGGGCCCCCGTTTCCCCCCTTTTTCCCCCCCCCATCAGCTTCGGGCCCGGGTTCCCCTGGGGCCCCTCTGTGCCCTGCTGGGGCCCCTTTCCCCCTTGTGTTCTTCCGGTTTTGTGGGTTTGGAAGCCTTTGGGTTAAAAGCCCTCTTCCCCCCGGCGGGCCCCCAATGTTTGCCCCCCCCCATTTTCTTTTTCCCTTTCCTGGGCTTTTTTTCCTTTTTTTTTTTCTGTACCCCCGGGGAAAAAATTTCCCTTTTTTTCCTGCCCCCCTTTTCCCCCCTCCATTTGGGGCCCTCCGGGGTTCCCCCCCCTTTTCCTTTCCCCTTGGTCTGGTGAAAAATTGGTCGGGTGGTCCCGGCCTGTCCCCTTGGTTGGCTGGGGTGGGTGCCCCCCCTGTCTTCCCCTGGGTGTTGCCCCGTTGGGGGCCCTTTTCCCCTTTCCCCCCCGCTTCAAAAAGAGAAAACCACGAGAAAATAGGGATTTATCCTAAAGGAAAACACTTAAACCCCCTTTTGTTTATAGCAAACAAATGAAAAAAATACGACTTAAAAAAATTCTCCGGGTTTAACAGCTAAAAAACTTTACTAAAAAACCCGGAGTTTTGGGATACCCCCCGGAGTGTATGTGCAGGCTGGCCTAAAAGCCACCCCCCCAGATAAATAAGAAAACCCTACGCTCAGTTTTTGCCCAAAGTGCCAAAGAAAGGGCCCCCAAAAAATTTAATGGGCAAATCCCTTCTTTCCAGAAGTTAATAAATTCAGAGTGAGCTGTCTTAATTTTATTAAACAAAAAGCCCAAACCCTTTGGGTTCAAAACATGCCGGGCACTTTTTGAATGCACCCTGTTTCCCAGGAGTGAGCTGTTGGTGTTGTCCCAAGAATCCACGCAAAAGTGAGGCCCCTGGCCCCCAATTCCCCCCTTCCCTTCACATCCGCTGCCTGCTGATACCGGCCCTCTAATCCTCTGTTGAAACCCAAAGCAGTTCTTTGAAAGGTCTTTATTCCTAAATTTTCCTCTTCCTCTTATTTAGTTTTTGGGCAAAATGAAGAATTACCCCAAACAATTTTTTGTTTAAAAATTTGTTTTCTTAAATTTCTTTGTCTATAAATTTTTTCCTTATTTTTTAATACCATAAAATAAAATTTACTTGAAATTTATACAGACTATTGTTTTAATGCTCCCACACATCTGTAAAGGCTCATTTCCTAAAAAAAGCACTTGAAAAACTACAGGAAACTACACACAAAAACCCCTTGACAAAAACCCATTAAAACCAGACGGGTTTTTGGTTTTAAAAAATTTCCTCTAAGGGCCCTATTAAAAACCATTCTAAAACCAAAAAATAATGCTCATTTTTCCTGGATGTTGAAAAATTGAAAACCATTGTTCAGAAACATGGGCAGCAGCCAGGTAAGACCACCTGGCAAAGTGCCTTTGCATGGGTCTAGGGTACGATTCGTGTTGACTAAAAAAAGGGGGGTTTGGGAAAAGGGGAAACGTAAAAAAGATTGTAAAGATCCCAAATTTTCTTACATGGTTTTAAAAACCCCACGGGTTTGGGGGAAATTGCACTGTCCACTGTTGTTTTTTTTAAAGTAAATTTTTGGGGTTTTTGCATGGGATGGCCCCAAACCGCATATCTTTTTTTTCTAAACTATCCAATCATTTTGTTATTTTTAATCACTGAAAACGGGGGTTATCATTTACTAGAAAAAATAATAGCAATGGGAAAATAAAAAATGAAAATTTTTTTAAAAAAATAAAGGGAAAAGGGAAACGGTAAGTTAGGTAGATTGAAATTTAATTTCTTGTTGATTAACTCTTTTTGGAGCCATCTTGTCAAAGGGGCCCCATGGCAGTTTAAACCAAGCCATTTTGGGCTAAATGCTTAAAACTTTTTTGCAGTTTTGGGGGATCCCAACCCCTTTGCAGCAAATGTCTATCCCCAACAAAAAAACTGGCTATATTTTGGGGTCTTTCTTCATGAGTTTGAAAAAAATTTTCCCTTTTTTAAAGATTTAAAAGGAGATTTCGGTTGTGAAAAATTAAAAAATAAATTAATTTGAGGGAAAAATTTTTATATATAAGTTTTAAAATTACAGTTTTGGCTAGCAGTCTACCCAAAGGGGAATGCACCTCAGCATTTATTTAAAAAAAAAAAGGCAAAAAATTAAAATAAATGTTTTTTAAACTCCCTTACATTTAGAAGTATATTAGATAAAATTGGGGGTTTTCTAGTAAAGCTTGTTTTTACAAACTAATATATAAAAAAAAAAATAATAAAAAAGCAAAAAATTTGGGAAAAAGTACAATCTAGGGATTTTAAAAAATCTTTAGTGTTTTGACTACAAAACCTTCTTATCTTTAAAAACAACGTAGTAAAATCCCAAACAAAAAGTATTTAAAGGTATCAGGAAAAGAACCATGAACAAAAAGAATAAAAAAAAAAAACCATGGGAAAAACAATGAAACAACCCAAATAAAAAAGATCCCAATTTAAAAAAGAAAATGCCTTATATGGGTCAAAAAATGTAAACAATTTTTATAAAATCACTTCAGCAATAAAAAATTTTTACAAACAGATACGACAAAATTAAGTTCTAACGCCCCTCTCCGGGGGCAACAAAATCATTTCCGAAGTAGCATCCTAAGAGGTTTCCAGGAATTGGGGCTCCGGAATAACACCTGCCATAGGGAAACCTGTTATCCGAAAGGGGGCTAGAAGAGGGAGTGTCAGCTCCGTCTGCTCTTGTCGGAAAACCCGACGCATGGGCCAAATAGAGTCAAAACCAAGAGCTGCAGTGAAGACCAACCCGCAAAATTAAGCTGTGAAATTATCTCAAACCCCAAAAAGGGGAATTTTTTTCAAAAAATGTTTTTTGAAAATTATTTAAGTGCAGGGATAACATTAAAAGAAAGAACAGGGTCAAAACTTGAAAAAGAAAAAAGCAGTATGTGGGGTGCTTCTGTAAATCTAACAAAATTGATAAAAAAATATCCCGACCCCAAATATCATACGGATCTTAAAAATTGAAAAAATTTGAGATATCCCCCCAAAAAGGAAAATACAAAAAAAATTCCAGTATACAAAAAAAACGAAAAAACTCCTAAAAACCCGACCTTGTTCTTTGCTGAGCCCCGCAGGAAGGAAAACCATCTGCTTTCCCTTTTTTAGTAATAAAAAGAAAATGGCCCTCAGGGTTTTCAAAATTTTCTAATGTTTCACATCTTTTCTGAAGATCAAATTAAAAATATCAAGACAGGGGGCCAAAGGCCAAATTGGGGAAATTTTATAATTGCCATTGGGAAATTTTGAAAGAGTAAAAAAAAAAAATATAAAGGAATGCAAAAACAGATAAGTCTGAAAATAAAGTTCTAAAAAAAAAAGAAAAAGAAATGGGGGAAAAAAAAACCGGCCCAGTCCTTAATATTTTTATTCTCATTAATATGAAAATTCTTTAGCCCTGGGCAAAATCAATGAAATTTTATTAAATAATTTTCCCGGGAAACAAATGATCCGGGATAAGAAAATACCCTTCCCGCAAGGTAAATAAAATTTCGGGAAAATTTTTTGGAAAACGTTTTCCCAAAATAAATATGACAAGTTTTTCTCTTTTCAGCTTTTATTTTTCCCAACTCCCTTTATAAAAACAGGTGTGGGTTTAACAGGTAAGTGAAAGCCAAGTTTAAAAAATATGGAAGTTGAAAAAAGGGACATAAACAAAGAAATTTTAAATAAAAAGTTTAAAAATTTTGAAATGTATAAGGTATGGGGAAAGTTTTGGCTGATAAAATGAATATTTTAAGACAGATTAAAATTAATAAATAGCCTTTTATTTCAATTCCCACAAAATGCCCAAATTGGGGGAATATTATGTGAATACCCCTATGGGAAAACAGGAAAAAAAAACTCACAACTCTCGGAAATGTCCTTTTGGGCTTTTGGGAGTGCTGTGCTTTGGGCCCCTTTCCCCCATTAAAAAAGGAGTCAAAGACAAAAAGACTTTTGGCGGACGGGGTTTCTAAATTTCACCTTACCCTTCACAAAAGTTTTTGCGAATGCCCCCAAACCCCGTAAATTAGGAAATTTTTGGGAAAAAATTACAAGAAAACTATGATTTTACATTTTATGTACAGTATCATGCTAATTTTCAATATTTTCAGGAGGGAAAAAATCTTAATAAAAATAATATTATCAGATAACTTCTACGTAATGAGAACAAAATACTAAAAACAAATATGAATAATACTAAAAGGGAAAAAAAAATTTTCAAACTGCTTCCTTTCCAAGAGGCAAAGTGCAACCCAAAAGCCCAAATGTCCCTGCTCCCCAAAAAAAACAAACGGGTTCCCTTGGGTTTAAATGGAAGATTGGGGTTGTGGGGGTACTCCACCCTCATAACTTTTGGTTCAAGCCCACTGCTGATTCAGTTCTGGTAAAGAAAAAAACATTCTCAAAAAAATATGTGGATATATTAAATACAGCCAAAAGTTTAACTACCAAAAACACACATATCAAATAAAAATTTTGGGAAAAACACCCACAAAAAAGCCTAAAACTTGGGGCCCTTTTCACCCTTTTAGGATCCTTTTGGAAAAAAGGGGTTTTTCCCTGCGAGGACCCCTTTTTTTCTTTCGTTCTTTTCCCCTTCCCAGACTGAAGGAAATTTTAGGATGACTGTTTGGGGTCCAGGCATTCCCTTGATCCCAAAATCAAGAATAAAATGTGGGCAGCCTTGAAAAACCCCTTCCCGTTTTTTTCTTAACACCCGGATTTTTTGATGGGCCACTGTTTTTACCTTGAAATTTGGGGAGGAAATTAATATTTTTAAAAAAATTAAAGGATTTTTTTAAAACTTAAACTACTGCTTATTTTTTTATCTCTTCCCTTTAATATAAAACACCCTTTTTTAAAAAATATAAACAAAATCCAAAATGTACCTTTTTATAAACCAGAGTGAGAAGATTTTAAGGGCCTTTCCGGGGTTCTGAGGAAAAGGGCTGGTACAAAAACCCCAAAAACCTTTGATCAGTCTGTTGCATAAAAGGGGGGAAAAGGAAAAAAAAATTACACTAAAATTTTATCTTTAAAAAGACAGTTTTCCAGTACCCCTTTTAAACTATGTAAAAAAAAAAAAAAAAAAAAAAAAAAAAAAAAAAAATCATATAATATAAGAAATATAAATATATTTTTAATATAAGATAATTATTATATATATATTATATTATAATATTATATAAAAACAATTAAAAAGAATTTTTACAAAAAACTTGGCTGGATTTGGGTTCCTTTTGACCAATACAGAAGGCCCACAACCCCCCTAACCCTTGGGGGCCCAAAATTTAAAATTTGGGGAAGCCCCTACACTTTTCCATTTTTTAAAATTTTTCCGGGCGCTGTTTAAAATTGTTTTTCTAAATTTATGAAAGGGGTTTTGTTTTTTTTTAATACTTTGATCAAATTTCATCCTGAAATGAATTTTTTTGGGGTTCCCAAAAA
>NW_023645766.1:0-7961 GCF_015228065.2 Penaeus monodon
AAAAATTATATTATGTAAAAATATCAATAAATTAATAATAAGTATAAGTATAATAATAATAATGCTAGTGATTATAATATTGTTATTAGTATTATTATTGTTATTATCATCATTATTATTATTTGTACTGGTAGTATAATTGCAAAAATATATACTATAACTCCAATAATTGCAATAATAATGATAACAATTGCAATAATGATGATAATAATTGCAATAATGATAATAATGATGAAGATAATGATGATAATGATGATGATAACGATAATAATGATGATAATCATGAAAATGATGATGATAATAACAGGAATTGTGTCCATATATAATATGAAAAAGGTATAAGAAAAACATTCCCAAAAGTCGAAAAAGCGGAATAATCTAGCGAAATATAGCCTTTTGAGAGTATACTCCAAAATGACGTTTTTTCGATTTCTTTGGTGATTTCGGCAATTATTAGGGTAATAATGATAATAATTACCAGAATTGTATTAATCATAACAATAATGATGATAAAAGTGAGAATAAAGAGAATTTTGATAACATTTGAATATTATTAAAATTATTATTATTATTATTATTATTATTATTATTATTATTATTATTATTATTATTATTATCTTAATTATTAGTATTATTGCCAAAAAATCTATTATATCTGTAATAATAACAATAATAACGATACTAATTAAGATAATGATATAAATAATAATTATAAAATCGTTATTATTGTTATTATTATTGTTATTACTATTATTATTGTTGTGGTTATTAGTATTATTGCAAAAATATATACTATAACTCCAATAATTGCAATAATAATGATAACAATTGCAATAATGATGATAATAATTGCAATAATGATGATAATGATGATGATAATGATGATAATGATGATGATAACGATAATAATGATGATAATCATGATAATGATGATGATAATAACAGGAATTGTGTCCATATATAATATAAAAAAGGTATAAGAAAAACATTCCCAAAGTCGGAAAGCAGCAAAATCTAGCGAAATATAGCCTTTTGAGACTATACTCCAAAATGACGTTTTTTCGATTTCTTTGGTGATTTCGTCAATTATTAGGGTAATAATGATAATAATTACCAGAATTGTATTAATCATAACAATAATGATGATAAAAGTGAGAATTAAGAGAATTTTTGATAACATTTGAATATTATTAAAAATTATTATTATTATTATTATTATTATTATTATTATTATTTTTATTATTTATTATTATTACTATTATCTTAATTATTAGTATTATTGCCAAAAAATCTATTATATCTGTAATAATAACAATATTAATAATAAGTATAAGTATAGTAATAATTATGCAGTGGTTATAATATTGTTATTAGTATTATTATTGTTATTATCATCATTATTATTATTTGTACTGGTAGTATAATTGCAAAAATAATTATTATAACAGTAATAATTACAGTAATAACGATACTAATTAAGATAATGATATAAATAATAATTATAAAATCGTTATTATTGTTATTATTATTGTTATTACTATTATTTTTGTTGTGGTTATTAGTATTATTGCAAAAATATATACTATAACTCCAATAATTGCAATAATAATGATAACAATTGCAATAATGATGATAATAATTGCAATAATGATAATAATGATGATGATAATGATGATAATGATGATGATAACGATAATAATGATGATAATCATGATAATGATGATGATAATAACAGGAATTGTGTCCATATATAATATAAAAAAGGTATAAGAAAAAACATTCCCAAAAGTCGAAAAAGCGGCAAAATCTAGCGAAATATAGCCTTTTGAGAGTATACTCGAAAATGACGTTTTTTCGATTTCTTTGGTGATTTCGGCAATTATTAGGGTAATAATGATAATAATTACCAGAATTGTATTAATCATAACAATAATGATGATAAAAGTGAGAATAAAGAGAATTTTGATAACATTTGAATATTATTAACATTATTATTATTGTTATTATTATTATTATTATTATTATTATTATTATCATTATTATTATTATTATTATTATTATTATTATTATTATTATTACTATTATCTTAATTATTTATTATTGAAAAAATCTATTATATCTGTAATATAACAATAATAATAATAAGTATAAGTATAATAATAATAATGCTAGTGGTTATAATATTCTTATTAGTATTATTATTGTTATTATCATCACTATTATTATTTTTACTAGTAGTATAATTGCAAAAATAATTATTATAACAGTAATAATTACAGTAATAACGATACTAATTAAGATAATGATATAAAATAATAATTATAAAATCGTTATTATTGTTATTATTATTGTTATTACTATTATTATTGTTGTGGTTATTAGTATTATTGCAAAAATATATACTATAACTCCAATAATTGCAATAATAATGATAACATTGCAATAATGATGATAATAATTGCAATAATGATGATAATGGTGATGATAATGATGATAATGATAGTATAACGATAATTTAAACATGATAAAACTGATAATTTTATGATGATAATAACAGAATTTGTTTCCATATATAATATAAAAAGGTATAAGAAAAACATTCCAAAGTTTGAAAAGCGGGAAAATCTAGGAAATATAGCTTTTGAGAGTAAAACTCCAAAATGACGTTTTTTTCGATTTCTTTGGTATTTTGGGAAATTTTTAGGTAATAATGATAATTTAATTTCCAAATTGTATTAATCATAACAATAATTTATGATAAAAGGAGAATAAAGAGAATTTTGAAACATTTGATAAATTTTTAAAATATTATTATTATTATATTATTATTATTATATTATTTTTTACTATTATTTTAATTATAGTATTTTGCCAAAAAATCTATTTTATCTGTAATAAACAATAATAATAAAGTATAATAGAATAATAATATGCTAGTGATTATAATATTGTTATTGATATTATTGTTTTTATCATCATTATTATTATTTGACTGTAATATTTTCAAAAATAATATATAACAGTAATATTACATAAAAAAACGATACAATTTGATTTTTGATATAAATAATATTATAAATCGTTATTATTGTTTTATTATTTTTATTATATTATTAAAATTTTTGTGGTTATTAGTATTATTGCAAAAATATATACTATAACTCCAATAAATTTCAAAAATAATGATTTAAAAATTGCAATAATGATGATAAATAATTGCAATAATGATGGGTAATGATTTATGATAATGATGATAATGATATAAGATGATGATAACGATAATATGATGAAATCATGATAATGATGATGATAATAAGGAATTGTGTCTATTAATTTTAAAAATGTTTAAAAAAACATTCCCAAGTCAAAAGCGCAAAATCTAGCGAAAAACCTTTTGAGAGATATCCCAAAAAGACGTTTTTTTCGATTTCTTTGGTGATTTCGGCATTATTTGGTTATAATGATAAAAATTACCAGAATTGTATTAATCATAACAATATGATTTAAAAATGAATAAAGAATTTTCATAGTTTGAATATTATTAAAAATTTTAAATTTTTATATTATTATTATTATTATTATTTTATTATTATTATTAAATTTTTATTTTATTATTATTATTTATCTAATTATCAGTATTATTGCCAAAAATCTATTAATCTGTAATTTAATATAATAATAATATAGTATAAGTATAATAATAATAATTCTAGTGATTATAAATTGTTATTATATTATTATTGTTATTATCATTCATTATTATTATTTTACTGTCGTATAATTCAAAATAAATTTTTTTAAACAGAATAACGATACTATTAAGATAATGATATAAATAATAATTATAAAAAACGTTATTTTTGTTATTATTATTGTTATTACTATTATTATTTTGTGGTTATTAGTATTATTGCAAAAATTATGCTATAAATCCCAAAAATTGCAATAATAAGATAACAATTGCAATAATGATATAATAATTGCAATAATATGATAAAGATATGATAATGATATAATGATGATAAAGATGATTTATAAAGAAATAAAGATGATAAAACAGATAATGATGATATAAAAACAGGAATTGTGTCCATATATTATATAAAAAAGGTATAAGAAATACATTCCAAAAGTCGAAAAAACGGCAAAATCTAGCGAAATATAGCCTTTTGAGGTAACTCAAAAGACGTTTTTTCGATTTCTTTGTGGTTTCGGCAATTATTAGGGTAATAATGATAATAATTACCAAATTGTATTAAACATAACAATAATGATGATAAAATTAGAATATAGAGAATTTTTTAAATTTGAATATTATTAAAATTATTATTATTATTAAATTTTATTATTATTATTATTATTATATTATTATTATTAAAATTTATTATTATTATTATTACTATTATCTTAATTATTAGTATTATTGCCAAAAAATCTATTATATCTGTAATAATAACAATATAATAAAAAGTAAATGTATAATAAAAAAAAGCTAGTGGTTATAATATTGTATTTGTAAATTTTTATGTTATTATCATCAAATTTTATTATTTGTTACTGGTAGTATAATTGCAAAAATTTAAATTTTTATAACAGTAATAAATTTCAGTTTTAACGTACTAATTAAGATAATGATATAAATAATAATTATAAAACGTTTTTATTGTTAATTATTTTTATTACTATTTTTATTTTTGGTTATTAGTTTATTTTTGCAAAAATATATACTATAACTCAATAAATTTCAAAAAATAATGATAACAATGCAATAATGATGATAAAAATTTCATAATGATGAATAATGATGATGATAATGATGAATAAAGATGATGTAACGATAATAATGATGAATCAGATAATGATGATGATAAAAAACAGAATTGTGTCCATATATAATATAAAAAAAGGTATAAGAAAAACATCCAAAAGTCGAAAAAAACGGCAAAATCTAGCGGGAAATATAGCCTTTTGAGAGTATACCCAAATGACGTTTTTTCAATTTCTTTGGTGATTTTGGCAATTATTAGGGTAATAATGATAATAATTACCAGATTATATTAATCATAACAATAATGATGATAAAAGTGAGAATAAAGAGAATTTTGATAACATTTGAATATTATTAAAATTATTATTATTATTATTATTATTATTATTATTATTATTATTACTATTATCTTAATTATTAGTATTATTGCCAAAAAATCTATTATATCTGTAATAATAACAATAATAATAATAAGTATAAGTATAATAATAATAATGCTAGTGATTATAATATTGTTATTAGTATTATTTTGTTATTATCATCATTATTATTATTTGTACTGGTAGTATATTTGCAAAAATAATTATTATAACAGTAATAATTACAGTAATAACGATACTAATTAAGATAATGATATAAATAATAATTATAAAATCGTTATTATTGTTATTATTATTGTTATTACTATTATTATTGTTGTGGTTTATGTATTATTGCAAAAATATATACTATAACTCCAATAATTGCAATAATAATGATAACAATTGCAATAATGATGATAATAATTGCAATAATGATGATAATGATGATGATAATGATGATAATGATGATAATGATGATGATAACGATAATAATGATGATAATCATGATAATGATGATGATAATAACAGGAATTGTGTCCATATATAATATAAAAAAGGTTTAAGAAAAACATTCCCAAAAGTCGAAAAAGCGGCAAAATCTAGCGAAGCCTTTTGAGAGTATACTCCAAAATGACGTTTTTTCGATTTCTTTGGTGATTTCGGCAATTATTAGGGTTATAATGATAATAATTACCAGAATTGTATTAATCATAACAATAATGATTTTAAAAGTGAGAATAAAGAGAATTTTCATAGCATTTGAATATTATTAAAATTATTATTATTATTATTATTATTATTATTATTATTATTATTATTATTATTATTATTATTATTATTATTATTACTTTTATCTTAATTATCAGTATTATTGCCAAAAAATCTATTATATCTGTAATAATAATAATAATAATAATAAGTATAAGTATAATAATAATAATGCTAGTGATTATAATATTGTTATTAGTATTATTATTGTTATTATCATCATTATTATTATTTGTACTGGTCGTATAATTGCAAAAATATATACTATAACTCCAATAATTGCAATAATAATGATAACAATTGCAATAATGATGATAATAATTGCAATAATGATGATAATGATGATGATAATGATGATAATGATGATAATGATGATGATAACGATAATAATGATGATAATCATGATAATGATGATGATAATAACAGGAATTGTGTCCATATATTATATAAAAAAGGTATAAGAAAAACATTCCCAAAAGTCGAAAAAACGGCAAAATCTAGCGAAATATAGCCTTTTGAGAGTATACTCCAAAATGACGTTTTTTCGATTTCTTTGGTGATTTCGGCCATTATTAGGGTAATAATGATAATAATTACCAGAATTGTATTAATCATAACAATAATGATGATAAAAGTGAGAATAAAGAGAATTTTGATAACATTTGAATATTATTAAAAATATTATTATTATTATTATTATTATTATTATTATTATTATTATTATTATTATTATTATTATTATTACTATTATCTTAATTATTAGTATTATGCCAAAAAATCTATTATATCTGTAATAATAACAATAATAATAATAAGTATAAGTATAAGTATAATAATGCTAGTGGTTATAATATTGTTATTAGTATTATTATTGTTATTATCATCATTATTATTATTTGTACTGGTAGTATAATTGCAAAAATATATTATAACAGTAATAATTACAGTAATAACGATAACAATTGCAATAATGATGATAATAATTGCAATAATGATGATAATGATGATGATAATGATGATAATGATGATGATAACGATAATAATGATGATAATCATGATAATGATGATGATAATAACAGGAATTGTGTCCATATATAATATAAAAAAGGTATAAGAAAACATTCCCAAAAGTCGAAAAAGCGGCAAAATTTAGCGAAATATAGCCTTTTGAGAATATACTCCAAAATGACGTTTTTTCGATTTCTTTGTGATTTTGGCAATTATTAGGGTAATAATGATAATAATTACCAGAATTATATTAATCATAACAATAATGATGATAAAAGTGAGAATAAAGAGAATTTTGATAACATTTGAATATTATTAAAATTATTATTATTATTATTATTATTATTATTATTATTATTATTATTATTATTATTATTATTACTATTATCTTAATTATTAGTATTATTGCCAAAAATCTATTATATCTGTAATAATAACAATAATAATAATAAGTATAAGTATAATAATAATAATGCTAGTGGTTATAATATTGTTATTAGTATTATTATTGTTATTATCATCATTATTATTATTTGTACTGGTAGTATAATTGCAAAAATAATTATTATAACAGTAATAATTACAGTAATAACGATACTAATTAAGATAATGATATAAATAATAATTATAAAATCGTTATTATTGTTATTATTATTGTTATTACTATTATTATTGTTGTGGTTATTAGTATTATTGCAAAAATATATACTATAACTCCAATAATTGCAATAATAATGATAACAATTGCAATAATGATGATAATAATTGCAATAATGATGATATGATGATGATAATGATGATAATGATGATGATAATGATGATAATGATGATGATAACGATAATAATGATGATAATCATGATAATGATGATATAATAACAGGAATTGTGTCCATATATAATATAAAAAAGGTATAAGAAAAACATTCCCAAAAGTCGAAAAAGCGGCAAAATCTAGCGAAATATAGCCTTTTGAGAGGATATCCAAAATGACGTTTTTTTCGTTTCTTTTGGGGATTTTTGGGAAATTTTTAGGGAATAATGAAATAATTACCAGA
>NW_023645769.1:0-7960 GCF_015228065.2 Penaeus monodon
ATTAAATAAATTTGGGCAATTTCTCGGCTCTTTTGGGGGGGGCAGAAAAAAACAACCCCGCCGAAACACAATGGGAAGTGGGAGGAAACAGGGTTTGTTTGGCCACTGTCGTGTACTTGGGTGGGGGTATTTATTGGGTTAAATTTTTAATTTTTTTTTTTATTTATTTTTTATTTTTTTTTTTTCGAAATATTCGTTATTTGGACTATGTTTCCTCTCGCTTGTTTCCCCAAAATATATCAAAATTAGCGTCATTTTCCCCCCGATGCGGGGGGGTTTGGGTGGGGGCATGAAGTACCGGGGAAATTAGGGGGTAAGTGGGAAATTTAAAATTCCCAAATCATTACCGGAAATTTCAATTTTCAACACCTCCGCTTTTCATTTGCGAGGGAAGTACATAGAAAAAAGTTTCTTAGGTTTTTTGCTCTATCATTTGCAAATTTTTTTCCTTTTAATGAGGGCTAGTAAAAACTTTCCTTACCTCATTACACTGTCTAATGCAGGAACTGTGCCCCTGCAATACCCCCTCCAGGGCGGGGGTTTGGGGGGCATCCTCCTCTTTTTGGGGGGGTTTTATAGGAGTTTTATTATTTGAATTTACCCTGTAATTCCCTGGTACCATCATGCCCTCCCTGCTATTTGGGTTTAAATTTGTGGTATTGGGTTTCTGGGTAAAATTCCTTATTTTTGAAAAGTAAATTGCTCTCATCATTATGAATTTCATATATCGTCTATAAATAAGATGATCTGTTTCCTTGAATTACTAAGTGTATAAAAAGAATATAGTAAAACGTTCAAATGGAGGTTTGAATCTAAATTGAGAGAATAAAATAATGAAGCTTTTTTAAATACTTGAAAAATAATCCAAATGGCCCAATGAGTTAGTGCCAAAAAAAAAGGGGAAATGTAACCACTGTTAAGTTCTTTTTAGCTTTTGGGATCGTTAGGTAAAATAATTCATAGTACATAGCAAAGCATTATTTGCTCAGATTTTATGAAAAATATAATTTTGTGTTTATAAATATTTATTTTTTGAAAAATCTAATCAATTTCCCATAAAATAACAAATTGTTAGGGGCTAAGCCCCCAACTGTATCCTCATTCATAACCCTTCCCAAACCAAAAAACATTTTAAACCCCCAAACCCAAACCAAATTTGCTGTTTAACCAAACCAAAAACTATTTGACCAAAATCAACCCCTTCCAAACCAAACCCCCTACCCCAAGTTAAACAATCAACCAACCCCATCACCCCAACCCGCCATCAAAACTAAACAAACCAGCCAAATAACCCACCAGTTAAACAAACCCTTTAACCAAAAAATCAACCCAACCCCACCCCTCTTATCGGGCAATTTCCAGGTCCAAAATGTGTTTTACTATATAAATAAAAAAATATAAATATTATATTATTTTTATTTTTATATATATATATATATATATATATATATATATATATATATATATTTTTTTTTTTTTTTTTTTTTTTTTTTTTTTTTTTTTTTTTTGGGATATCAAATTGTAAATTTTTATTTCATATATGTAAAATATATTTTAAATTTTATTATTATATTTTTATATATATATTATATATATTATTTCATATATATATATTATTATGATATATATATATAATTTTTATATTATATATATATATATATCACCTATAAAATATATATATATATTATAAAATATATTTAATTTATATTATAATATATTTTAAAATTCCCATCTATAATGCTATATTATTTTAAAATAATTTTATTTTATAAATATTATATATATATCCATTTTATATAATATATACTATTATTTATTATAAACTATTATTAATTTCCCCTATTTATTATAATTATTTAATATATATATATATATATATTATATTTAATATTAAAATATAATTTTATATATTATATATATATATTAAATTTAATATATTTTATAATGTTTATTATTATCTAAAAATAATTTATTATATTATATATATAATATATATATATTATATATATTGTATATATTAATGTATATACCTTCTATTATAAAAATATATGATAAATTATATTATTATAAATATCTCTTTTTAATTTTTATTTACCCAATTTTATTATTATATAAATAAATATATTTTAATATTATCCCATATATCTAGGGAAAAATATTAAAGTGGGTTTCTTATATATATAAAATTTTTTCTTATTATATTATATATATTTTATATATATATATATTTTATATATCTATATTTTTCTTTTTTCCCCTATTTTATTCTTTTATAAAAACCCCATTTCAAAATATCTATATATATTATATTTAATATCTATAAAACTATACTTTTATATAATGTTTATATATTATCTATATATATATTTTTATCTATTTATCTTATTATTTCTATATTATTATATATCTTATTCTATTTATTATTATATTTAAAATTTATTTATTAAAATCTTTCTTATATTTACTTTAAAATTTCTTTTATTTATTCTATTCCTCTTTCCCCTCTCTCTATATTTTTATATCTATATAATATAATATCTTCCCCATTATTATTCTATTATATCATTTGTTTCTTTTCTATTCTTCTCTAAACTTTTTTTATTAAACTTTTAAAATATATTATCTTCTCTGCCCTTTTTATCCCCCCAATTTTCTCTTTCTTTTTTCTTTTTTTTTTTTTTTTGGGTTTTTTTTTAAAATTTTTTGTTTAAAAAGTTTTTTTTTTTTTTTTGGGGGGGGTTTTTTTTTTTTTTTTTTTTTTTGGTTTAAAAAAAAAAAAATTTTTTTTAAAATAAATTAATATTTAAATTAAATTTTTTTTTTTTTATTTTTTTTTATTTAAATTGGGGAATATTTAAAAAATTTTTAAGTTTTAAAAGAATATTTTTTAAAAAAAAATTTTTTAATTTTTTTATTTTTAAAATAAATTGTAAAATTTAAAATTTTAAAAAAGGGGTTTTTTTTGGGTAAAAAATTAATTATGTAATTTAAAATATTTTTTTTAAATTTGTTATATAAAAAATTAATTTATTTTAATTTTAAAAAATATTTTTTTTTAATTTATTTTTTTTTAAAATGATATATTTTTAAAATTATTAAAATTTATTTATATTATTTAAAATTTTTATAAATATATTTTATAATTATTATTAATTATTTTTTAAAAAATTTATATAAAAATTAATATATAATTTTAAAAAAAAATTTTTTAATTTAAATTTAAAAAAATTTAAATATTTATATATATAAATATTATAAAAAAAATTTTTAAAATATAAAATATTTTTTATAAAAAAATTATTTTTTTTTTTTTAAATTTTTAATATATTATATTTTTTTTATATTTTTATTTTTTTTTTTTTTATATTTTTTTTTTTTTTTTTTTTTTTTTTTTTTTTTTTTTTTTTTTTTTTTTTCCCCCCATTTTTTTTCTTTTTTCCCCCTTTTTTCCTTTTTTTTTTTTTTATTTTTTTTTTTTTTTAAATTTTTATTTTTTTTTTTTGGTTTTCTTTTTAATTTTTTTTTTTATTTTATTTAAATATTTTTTTATTTTTTTTATTTTTAATTTTATTTTTTTGGTTTTTAAAAAAATTTTTTTTTTGTTTTTTTTGGTTTTTTTTTTTTGGTTTTTTTTTTTTTTTCTTTTTTTTTTTTTTTTTTAAAAAGTATTTTTTTTTTTTTTTTTTTTTATTTTTTTTTTATTTAAATTATATTTTTTTATTTTTTTTTTTTTTTATTTTCTTTTTTATTTTTATTTAAAATATTATTATTTAAAAATAATACTATTTTTTTTTTCTTTAATTTTATATTTTTTTTTATTATTTTTTTTTTTTTTATTTTTAAAAATTTTTTTTTTTTTATTTTCCTTTTTTTTTTATTTTTTTATTTTTTTTTTATTTTTTTAGTTTTTTTGTTTTTTTTATTGTTTTTTTTTTTTTTTTTTTTTTTTTTTATTTTTTTTTTTTTATTTTTTTTTGGTTTTCTTTTTTTTTTTCTTTTTTTCCCGGGAAAAATGGACGTTTTGGGAAACCAGGAATTCCCCAAAATCCTTTTCCCCCCCCTTCCCCCTGGTCCCCCTACAAACCCAAAAGGGGAAAATGCCAAATGTCAAAGGGGAAAAAATTTCTGCTTACGTTTTTTTTAAAATTTTTGATTTGATGCCTAAAGGAAAAAAAAAAATTAAAAATTTTTAAACTTTGAGGGCGAGGGGCGGGTTTCAGGGCCGGGGGTTTAAAAAAAACCCCCAAAAAAGGAGGAGAGAGCGGGGTTTTTCCCATAGCCTTAAAGAAAATTAATGGTATGTTTAAACCAAATTATTTTTTTTTCTTTTATTTAATTTTACTGTTAAGTATACAAATTGGTTGTTTTCCTTTGCTAACGAATTCTACATGGAAATATACTAACAATTAATGACTTTTATTTATATAAGTTTTCAGCAATTTAAAAGAAAGTTTAAAAACTAACATCCACATAATATTTTTTTCCCCCCAAAAGAAAATAAGCATCAGTAGCAGGTGTTTTTACTTATGGGCACACTGAGGGTAAATAAGTAACAACTCGACAAAACATTTGGTTTGGATTTAAAAAATTTGGGGAGGGGTGGTTTCCATGTTTACTAGGAAGTCCTTAAAATCAAAGAAAAAAATTATTTTTTAACTCTTCATATACAGGAGCAATAGGTTAAATTAGGTACAGGGGTTTTTTAAATTTGTTCTTTTTTAAAATTTTTAAAATTTTAAAATAAGAAAAAAAATTTTTCGGTTTCCCGAGGGAAATTTTCTTAGATGTCTGTAAGGTTGGTATGGTCCCGGGTCTTCCCCCCCTATAGACTCCATAGCTCTTCCCCCTCACTTCCCCATTTGAATCTTTAGTGGGGAGTAAAGTCACAATTTCCCTAGGTTTTGTTTTATAGGCTAAATTAAAAAGGTCTTCCTTTTCAAAAAGCTTTAAGTAATTTAAAGTAATTGATTTTCAGTTTACGGTTTTTGGCAGATAATATAAAAAACATTTTTGTAAATCATTGAAAAAGTAACAGTACTAAATTTTAAAAAATATAATAGTGCTATTCAGTTCATTAGAGTAAAATTTTCATTTTTTTTGCAATTAAATTTATTCCACAGTTTTGTCTCGTGTACTGGGCCTGTTTTTGATGAGAAGTACAATGATGGAGCCCCGCACACATTTAAGTTCCCCCCCTCAAAATTTCATCAACTTAGGGTTTACGTTTCCAATCCTACGCAGATGGAGGTCTAAAAAAATCACCCCTTTTTTAAAAAATTTTTCCCAATTTTGATGTTGGGGGCTTGGAATGTGGGAAAACACCTTTTTTTATTGCCGGTTAAGGATTTTAAAGTTTAAATCTCAATCGTTATGGGTTAAATAAATAAGTGATTTATAAAGTTTAATTTTTTCTATGCATTCCCCAAACTGCCAAAAAAACTGTTTTTGTAATTTTTTATAGGGGTTTAAATTTATTCTTTATATTGGAATTTATATTTTCCAAAAATTTAAAAAACTGTCAGCCATAAGCCTTATTTTTTATTATGGATTTGGTGATTATTTTCATACATTTACTTGTTTTGCATATATATATATATACACTGAACGTGTTTAAAATTGTTTTGTTATAAAAAGTATTTTAATATAATAAATTTCTACTGAAAACTGTTACAACTCAGATTGTAAAAAAAAGTATTTTTTTAAAATTTTTTTGAAAAGTGGTTGGATTTGGCAATGCCCTGGTATAAAATTTTTTCCCCCAAATTTTTTTTGACAAGTTTGTAATTTTCTAAATACAAAATTCAAACTGATTAAAAAATAATTACTGGTATTTACTATCTCAAGAATAAACCAAAGACCATTGATAATATATAATTTTAAATTATATAATTTTATAATATAATATAATATTATAAAATATATATATATTATATATATTATTAAATTTTTTTTTTGTAGTTTAAATAAAAAATAGAGAACAAAAATATACATAATTCTTTATCTTTTTTTTGTTGAAAAAGGTTAATTAAAAGAACCCACTTTTTTTTCTTTTTTTCAAAAAAGTTAATCATTCACACATCTTGATACACAAACACCTAACTCTCTTCTGCAAAATTTGGGTCCCCAGGTAAAGCAGGGAATTTCGTGTTTTTCTAAGAACAAAGGGGGAAATTTTACACCAGCCACACCCGAAACCCGCAAAAAAAACAAAGTGAATGACAAAGGTTGTATTTATAAAGATACACATTTTTGCAATGAAGACAAAAATTTTTTTTTTATTTATTCATTCTTTTTGTACAAAATATTAGGGGGGGTCACCATCAATCTGGATATTCTTTAAAATATTTTTACTTTTTTTTATTTTTTTTTGGTTTGGGAATTATAGGGGTGTTTTTAAATCGAGTTTTTTATAGGGCATAAATACAAAAAAAAAAAAATATAAATTTTAATTATTCTTTTTTTGGGCACTTATTGTTTTTCTAATTTCATAATGAACAATAAAGTTGATGAAAAAAATCATATTTCAAAGTGATTACACAAGTTGTAGCTGATTTTTTTTTTTGTTTCATATTTGTTCCCAAAATTTTTATTTTGAATTTTAAAATAATAATTTGATTTTAAAATTTTCAAAATATAAATAGAAAAAATCTTTTTTTATTTTTGCCCCCAAAATTTTTTACTTTCTCTCTACACTGCAACATTTTAAAGAAAAAATCACATAAAATCAAAAATGTTTTAAGAAAAAAAAACAAAAAAACAGAAATGAGTAGGCGGTTTAAATTTACTCAAGTGATGAACGCAAAACTGTACAGATTAATTTCTGCACCTGTTTTCGAGGCATATATTAGAGGTAGCTAGATGCTGTTCAAGTGAATTTATAAGCCCCATGACTTTGGCATAATTTTTTTTCACCTCCCGACCAAGTTTTTGCTTTCCCCCCCTTATGCGGGGAGATAGAAACAAAAACAAACAAAGGCCCCGTTTTCCCCCTCTTTCTCTCTCTCTCTTTCCTCCTCCCTTTTTCCTTCTCTCTCCCTCCCCCCTCTTTTCCCTCTCTCCTTCTCTCTCCCCCTCCTCTCCCTTTTCCCCTCTTTTTTTCAAAATTTATCCCATTTTTTCAAATTTTTTTTTATTTTATTTATTATTTGCTGCAGCACAACGAGATTTTTGAAAATCAAACCCCCAAGGGATATCTTTACTGCAAAAGGTTTTTTTTAGAAAGTGTCTTTACCCTTCATATGCTTTAGCATCTGTGAAGTTTGGTGACCCTTTTTTCAAAAAGGCCCTCAGCCTCTTTTCGGTCATTCGAATAAAAAATATTGAATTTTATTTTCTTCTCATTTAAATTTTCAGTCTTTTTTACATTTTTTATACTATTTTAGTGGGTTTTTACAATCATCTTGGGAATTTCTGCTTTAAAAAACACATTTTTTTACTAAAAATAAAATTGGAACCCCATACATTCAAAAAATTTTTTAAAATAATCACAATAACAATGCTTGCATAAAAATACTTTTCCAAAAATTATGGCAAAAGTCCCCGGGAAGATACCTTTCAAAATGGATCCTTTATCAGGTGTTTTGAGCTGCAAAAAAACCAAATTTTAAAAATTCTAACTGTACATATGGGACTTTTTGCAATTAAATAAAGTTAAATACAAAACATACTACAATTAATATTATAAATATAAATATTTTATAATCTATATAATATAAAATAAAAATTAATATATATAATTTAAAATATTTAAAACTTTTTCGTTTTCTGATAAAATCAAAACATGTTATTAAAAGGGAAAAAATTAATAGTTAATTTTTTGACGGCCCCTTTTTAATGGAAACCACAAATTTTTAATGCTTTCCAATTTTTCCCCAAACTTTATTTCCCATCAATATTGGTCAGGGGGGGGAACAAACCCCGCAAAAAAGGCAAAAAAAAAAAAAAAAAAAAAAAAGAGAAA
>NW_023645770.1:0-7959 GCF_015228065.2 Penaeus monodon
TTTTATGTACAAACATACATACATACATACATCCACAAACATATAAATAGACACACATATATATATATATACATGTACATATACATATATGTATATATATACATATATGTGTGTTTCTGTACCTATGTGTGTCTATTTACTTATCCATCTAGGTCTTAATATATATACTTGGATGTATAAGTATATATGCACGAGAAGGTGCATATATATATATATATATATATATATATATATATATATATATATATATATATATATATATATATATATATATATATTGCTACGCCAGTGGGTCTTTGTCTCTGTGCGAGGCATGTGTTTACATGAAGGGACCTGGGCAAGCGTGTGGCGGCTGGCTGGGAGCGGAGGAGCGGAGGAACAAGCCGAGAGACGGAGTTGGGCGCTGCTCCTGTGAAGACCTCGTGTGTGCCCTTGTGGCCTGATATAACTTTGTGTTGCCCTGTTATAAGCTGTACTGTGCTGTGTGACATGCTGGTTTCCCCCCTGTATTGTGCCTATAGAAAAGTGTACGGGTAAATAACTTGTGTAAATAAAGGAACGACTGTCATTTTGTGTTTACTTCGTGCCCTGCCTCGCCACTTGGCGTTTCCTCTCCTGGTGTTCTGGGACGTTGTGGTGTTCGGTGCCTCTTGGAGCTGTTCAGTGTTCACGACCCTGTATATAACACGCCGTCTGCCTAGCCTGCCTTGTGTTGGTGGCAGAGAGACGAGGCGACCGGCGTAACAAATGGTGTCAGGAGTGGGATTTGTGTTTGATCAGTGAGATGGCGGCAGCCATGAGGGAGAAGAGGCTATGATTGAGGCAGGCACGAGTGAGGTGAAGCCGAGCCAGATGGACCTGATCATTGCCATGCTGGCCGGTATGAGGGAGGAAATGGCACAAAGGGCAGAAGAGCAGGTACAGAGGGCACACGAGCAGGCGCACCATCTCGTCGAGATGCAGGCAAGGAAGGCAGAGGAACAGCTTTGCCAACTTGTTGAGGTGCTACAGAGCAATCTCGCATCTGTGAAGATGGAAACTCAGCAGTACACCGACAAGGCCTGCAATAGCGTGAAGAGTGAACTGATGGAGTAGGTGCAGACTCTGAAGGGCGAGGTTCAGGGCCTGAGGGAGGAAGTGAAGGAGGAAAGGCGGCGTCACGAGGTAGTAACGTTGCAAGCGGAGAAGGCAGACAAGGTTCTGGCAACAGATGCCAGAGTGTCAGATTTACCGGGGTCTGCCTGGGGTCTGTGGCAGGAAACCCCCGGGCCTCGCAGCGTCGTGTCGGAGCCAGTGATCGCTGCAGAAGGCTGGGGACCCATCGGAACCGCTCCCTTGGGAATAGGTGGCGGCAAACTCGGACCCGGTCAACCCACCTCGTTGCCTCCCTCACCCCCATCCTCCCCCCCGGGCGTGTTAGTTCACGGCACGCGTTCTCCACCCTGCAGCCCCTCGGCCTCCAGACATTCTGTGAGGCGTAAGCCAGCTGAGTACGATGGGAAGGTGGCCTGGGAGGCATATGTCGCCCAATTTGAAATGCTGGCATCTGCCCAGGGCTGGAGCCAGGAAGAGAAGGCCCTGCAGCTGGTAACAGCGCTAAGGGGTCCCGCGGTGGAAGTGCTGGGGTATCTGCCGCCATCCCAACATGCCTCTTACACCAGCGTGGCGGAGGCTTTGAAACGCCGTTTCGGGCACCACCACCAGGCCGAGGTATATCGGGCCCACTTGAAGAAGCGGACTCGTGAGCGTGGCGAGACACTGTCCCAGCTGGCGCAAGATGTGGAGGCGCTTGTAAGGAGGTCGTACCCTGCGGCTGCGGAAGAGATGATCGTGGTCCTGGCCCGTGATTTCTTTGTTGACGCTTTACAGGACCAGCAGCTGCAAATCTACGTCAAGCAGGCACACCCTGAGGACCTGCAGGTGGCGCTGGCGAGGGCCTTGGAGTTCGAGGCCTTCCTGAAGGCAACGAGTGGCCTAGGGCCAGCTGCTCAGCCCCGCCGTGACCTCCGGGGCCGGAAGGCTAAAGTGGAGAAAATAGCATTGAGGAAGGTGAGCCCGAGAACTTTCCAAGGCTTGTGTTGGGGCTGCGGAGAGGTAGGGCACAGACGTAGTCGGTGTCGGAGGGAGCAGAGAACACGTCCTCTCAAGCGGACGGATTCTGATGCCTTTAAGCAGTGCTGCAAGGACTGTGGCAGGTATGGTCACCATCCAAGTGCATGTCCTAAGGCTAAGGAAGTGGTACAGGCGGAAAACTCGGACAGGCTGGAGAAGGGGGCCGAAACCCAGCCGTCCTCGGTTCCCGGGCCCCGACTTGGGTAAGCTGCCGTCGAACCAGCACAATGCAGGTGGAGGGCTCAATAGATGGGAAGCCATGCCGCCTGACAGTGGACACTGGGGCTGAGAAGACCCTAGTGCGGCCTGATATGTTGGCCAATATGCAACTTCCAGACGCTCCACAGAGACTGTGTGGTGTCACGGGGCATTGTGTGCAGCTCAAGGGGCCAGTGGAGGCTCGTATTGGCGTGGGCAGCACGGTGCAGAGGCTGCCGGTGTATGTGGCCGATCTGGACGAGCACTGTTTGCTGGGCCTTGACTACCTGACACAGAGTAAGGCGTGTGTCGACCTTGGACGGAAGCTGGTGAGGGTGCACGGTGAAGAGGTGCCCTTGCTTCCAGAGGTTGGCTGTGCAGAGGTAGTTACAGCTGAGCGACTGCACCTTGCCCCCAGGATAGAGTCTAGAATCCGGTGTCGACTGTCAAGAGTGATGCGTGGAGTAGAGGGCCTCGTGGAGCCCAACCAAAACTTGCAGCTGGCTGATGGCGTAGCGGTTGGGCGGAGCCTTGTTGGACCAGGGGAGGGGTTAGTTACAGTGTTGGTAGCCAACTTCTCCGATAAGGCCCAGAAGGTGCCAGCTGGTGCAAAGCTGGGCACTTGTGAGGAAGTGGAGCGTCCAGAAGAGTCGTCGGGGAGCGAGGAGTTGGTTGGTGTGGGGCCGTTGCCCGACTTCCTCGAGGACTTGGCGCACCGGAGCGCCGCTAACCTGACGGAAGCACAGACAGAGAAGATGCGTCACACCCTGTCTCAGTATGCAGATGTGTTTAGCAGGGGTGACTTGGACCTGGGCCGCACAGGATTGGTGAAGCACAGCATTAACACCGGAAGTAGTTTGCCCATCAAGAGCCCCCCCCGACGTATTGCACAACCAGACGAGAAAGATGCAGCGCACTGTCAATGAGCTAGCGGCACTAGGGGTGATTGAACGGTCAGACAGTCCATGGTCATCAGCGGTAGTCCTGGTGAAGAAAAAGGACGGCACACAACGCTTCTGTGTGGACTACCGGGCGCTGAATGACATGACTATCAAGGACTCATACCCATTGCCGAGAATTGATGACACACTCGATGCATTGGTGGGGGCCAGGTGGTTCTCCACACTCGACCTGAAGTCGGGTTTTCACCAGGTGGAGATGGCGGAAGAGGATAAGCCAAAGACTGCCTTTTCCTTCGGGCAAGGCCTGTGGCAATTCAACGTCATGCCCTTTGGTCTCTGCAATGCCCCTGGTTGTTTCGAGCGTCTGATGGAGAGGGTATTGGATGGCCTGCAGTGGAAGACGGCGCTTGTCTACATTGATGACGTCATCGTCTTCGGGAGCACCTTCGAGGAGGAGCTGGAGCGGCTGGAGGAAGTACTACAGCGGTTGAGGAAGGCCAACCTCAAACTCAGCCCCAAGAAATGCTCGATGTTCCAGCATGAGGTGCCATTTCTGGGGCATGTAGTCAGTCAAGACGGTGTGCGCACCGACCCACAGAAGGTGGCGGTGGTGGAGAAGTGGCCAGTTCCCACCAATGTGGCCGAAGTCAGGAGCTACCTGGGCCTGTGCACATACTACCGCCGCTTTGTACAGGACTTTGCCAGTGTAGCGGCTCCTCTTCACCGACTTACACGAAAAGGGGAGTGCTTCCAGAGGGACGAGGCGTGTCAATCTGCATTTGACAACCTGAAGAAGGCCCTGGTGGAAGCACCGGTCTTGCCCTATCCGGACCCGAAGCTCCCTTACCTGTTGGACACTGACGCTAGTGCGGAAGGCATCGGGGCAGTTCTGTCACAGATAAAGGACGGGAAAGAGTATGTCGTGGCCTACTACAGTGCCAAGTTCAGCAGGCCTGAACGCAACTATTGTGTGACAAGGAAAGAGTTGCTGGCGGTGGTGAAGAGTCTCGAGCACTTTCACCCATACCTCTACGGTGCCGAGTTCACCATCCGGACTGACCATGCTGCCCTACAGTGGTTGAAGTCGCTGAAGGTAGCAGAGGGTCAGCTGGCAAGATGGTTAGGGCGCCTTGAACAATACAACTACCACATCGTCCACCGCCCGGGTCGTGTCCATTGTAACGCTGACAGCCTGAGTCGACGCCCGTGTGAGGCTAGTTGCTCACACTGTGTCCAGAAGGACTCTGATCCTGTGTGCCTCCGTCTGCAGGTGCTGGAATGTGCCACTAAAGGGGATGATGAGTGGCGTAAGGCACAACGTGAGGACTCTGACCTTGCTCCCATTGTCCAGTGGCTTGAGGCTCTCAGTGGACGCCCCAGTTGGGAGGCCGTGGCTGCGGAGAGCCCCACCACAAAGTGTCTGGTGGACCAGTGGGAAACTTTACGAGTGGATCAAAGCGGTTTGTTAGTGAAGCGCTGGGTGCAGTTGAGTGAAGTGGACAGTGACACATGGGTAGTTGTAGTACCCAGAGCCATGCGTGCTGAGTTGCTGAGGGAATTACATGCCGGTGTTACCAGTGGCCACTTGGGCGAGAAAAAGACCCTGAGCCGTCTCCGTCAACGCTTCTACTGGGTGGGCATGAGAAGTGATGTGTCTGAGTGGTGTAGAGCATGTGATGTGTGCAGTGCAAAGAAGGGCCCCGCTAGAAAGAACCGTGCCCCGTTACAGGTGTACTGTGTGGGAGCACCCATGGAACGGGTGGCAATAGACATTGCCGGTCCGCTGCCTCTCACGCCACAAGGAAATCGATACATCTGTGTGGTAATGGACTATTTCTCAAAGTGGCCTGAGGCATATGCACTACCCAACCACGAGGCCGAGACCGTGGCTGGCGTGTTAGTGAATGAATTCATTACCCGTTTTGGTGTGCCTTCTGAACTGCACTCTGACCAAGGCCGTGAGTTTGAGTCACGAGTGTTCCGTGAGTGTTGCGAGCTGTTAGGGTGCGCAAGACACGAACGACACCCCTCCATCCACAGTCCGATGGTATGGTGGAGCGGTTTAACCGTACCCTTGCTCAACAGTTAGCAAGTATTGCAGGAAAGTCAGGAAGACTGGGACGTCAAGCTGCCCGCCATGCTCATGGCCTACCGGTCTGCTGTGCATGAGGTAACAGGCTTCACACCTGCCCGACTCATGTTTGGCCATGAGCTCAGGCTACCAGTGGATTTGGCCACAGGGCGGCCACCTGACGTGAACTTGCCAACTGTCACATCCAGCTATGCAGTGGCACTGCAGGAGAACCTGGCAGAGGTGCACCGACGGGTGCGTGGCAAGCTCAAGGTAGCCGGCCATGCCATGAAGGAGACCTATGACCGGCGCATGAGGGAAGTGAGGTACAACATAGGTGACAGAGTGTGGCTGCATAACCCGCGTCGGAAGCGAGGGCTCTCGCCGAAGCTACAGAGCCCCTGGGAGGGCCATACACGGTGGTAGCGGCCCTCTCTGATGTCACCTATCGAATTCGCAGAGGGCGAAAACGACCGTCTGTTGTCCACGTGGACCGGCTGTGGCGTTACCATGGGCCAGGAAGCTACTCCTGGGGCCATGGTGAAAAAGAAGATGAAGTTAGCCCCAGTAGCGGCGATGAGGACGTGGCAGACGCTGACCGAGATGAGGACGAGCATTTGGACGGTGAGGGCGATGCAGCAGATGTCAATGGTGACCATGAGCCAGGTCTTGGGACAGGAGATACCCCTCTGGGTGCCACTGCCAATCTACCGCCGCCCACACCTCCTCCAGAGAGACCCCAGCGAGAGCGAAGAAAGCCGCGCTGGATGAAAGATTTTTGTGTTTCTGAGAACTGATTTTATTTAAATTTTCTGTAGTTTGTTTCAGGTTTAGATATGACAGAGCAGACGGGTCGTCTGCTTGATAGGGGGGGATAGTGCTACGCCAGTGGGTCTTTGTCTCTGTGCGAGGCATGTGTTTACATGAAGGGACCTGGGCAAGCGTGTCGCGGCTGGCTGGGAGCGGAGGAGCGGAGGAACAAGCCGAGAGACGGAGTTGGGCGCTGCTCCTGTGAAGACCTCGTGTGTGCCCTTGTGGCCTGATATAACTTTGTGTTGCCCTGTTATAAGCTGTATTGTGCTGTGTGACATGCTGGTTTCCCCCCTGTATTGTGCCTATAGAAAAGTGTACGGGTAAATAACTTGTGTAAATAAAGGAACGACTGTCATTTTGTGTTTACTTCGTGCCCTGCCTCGCCACTTGGCGTTTGCTCTCCTGGTGTTCTGGGACGTTGTGGTGTTCGGTGCCTCTTGGAGCTGTTCAGTGTTCACGACCCTGTATATAACACGCCGTCTGCCTAGCCTGCCTTGTGTTGGTGGCAGAGAGACGAGGCGACCGGCGTAACAATATATATATATATATATATATATACATATGCATGTCTGTGTGTATATATATACATATATATAAATATATACATTAATATATATACATGTGTATATATACACATCTATGTGTATATTTCTTTATATATGTACATAGATACTTGTATATGTCTAATGTATTACACACACACATACACACACACACACACGCACGCACACACACACATCTATATACATATACAGTACTTATATAATTTTTGAGACCAGTTTTTTTTACCTCCCTTTGGGTTCTGTACAATATATACTATGAAAAGGATCACACCTGTATATTGCTTTCGATCGATTATTCTGAGGACTATAGAATTTTACTAAATTAGCTAGAAAAAAAAGGTGTCACATATGATATGTGACCCTTAACACTGTTCCTGGATTTCTGGTTTCCAGTTTTACATTTTATAATACGTGCAAATGCATGCACTACCACACTGACTAAACCTAGCCCTTCTACTATGCAAATTGAATCAAGACTGCCAACTGAAACACATGGGTGGAGGAAAGGACCTGAGTCAGGCAGATTTTTATGTTATTGAAGGTTATCTACAAAAATACCTCTAAGTCAACAAGAAATAGCCAAGAAAGTGAGTGTTTCCAAAACTGCTGTTGCAAAAGTGAGAAGAAAACTTGATAACTTGGAAAACTTTGAACCCAATTGAAGATAAATATGGTTAAACAAGATCGCAACAGGCCAATAAATAAACCTATGACATCGAGTATACAGTCGGAAAAAGATAAATGAGATGGGATACCATGCATGCGGGCCAACTAAGGTGCCAAGGCTATGAGGAAGGAATAATTGGCCTGGGGAAAGGCTTACAAGGATTGGATATCCGAGGATTGGGAAAGGGTTAATCTCAATTAAATCTTATTTCTGACTACCGTTTTATATGAGTCAAACATAATTTAGTAAAATACATATGCATACTGGAAAAAAAAATTTAGTTACAAAATACTACATCTAGTATGATCTTCATGTTTGGTTCAAGAGTGATATCAAAAAGGTTATTTATTTGAATGTTCCAGTCATTTCATAACTTACACTGTTATTTTTATTTTCAGGTTTGTTTCTCTGATGAATCTACGGTAGAAATACTGATGGACAGATGAAAATTTCTTGGAAGAACCAGCTTCGAGAAGGACCACCCCGATTGCCAGAGAGCACAAATAAAATATCCGACCAAGGCGATGGTGTGGTCTGTGATCTTTATCATGGGTACTAGTAGATTTGAGATATCTGGATATCGTGACATCACTGAAAGATGTCTTTTGTCACAGCTCTACCGGGTGTGTTTAT
>NW_023645771.1:0-7958 GCF_015228065.2 Penaeus monodon
AACGGTATTTTCTTTTTTTTTTTGGGGGGTGTGGTTTTTTGAACCTTTTTATTTTTTTTTTGTGTGTGTGTTTGTGTGGTGTTGGGGGTTGTGTGGTGTGTTTTTTTTTTTGGTTTTATTTACAATATAAAATATATATTATATATATAAAAAAAATTATTTCACATATCATATATATACATATATAAAAAAAAAAAAAAAAACACCAAAACACACACCCCCAAACGCCACATATGTTTTTTAATTTGCCCTTTCCCTCCCTTTTTACCTCTCTCTCCCCCCTTTCTTTCTCTCATTTCTCTCTTCTCTTTTGTTTTTTTTTCTTTATTTTTATATATATATATATATATATATATATTTATAATAATAATAAAATATTATATTATTATATATATATATATATATATATATATATTATAATTTAATATGATATAAAATTTTTATATATAAAATAAAATAAAATATTTTTATATATTTTTTATTTTTCCTTTTTTTTTTCCCCCCTCCCCCCCAAAAAAAAAAAAAAACAAAAAAAAAAAAAAAAAAAAAAAAACCCCAAAATAATATATCTTTTATATATATATATATATTATTATATATATATAATAAAATTTAACAAAAAAACCCCAACAACAAAAATAATTGTAAATTAATTGAAATTATATATCCCTATATATATATATATTTTTTATTTTATTATTATTATTATTATTATTATTTTTCACCACACACACACCACAAAAATATATAATAATATATATTAAAATATATAAATTATATATATAATATTTATTTTATATCTTTTTTTTCTTTTTTGATTGTTTTTTATATATTAATTATTATATATATATTATTATATATTTTTAATTATAATATATATAAAATTTTTGTGGTGTGTTGGGGTGTGGTTTGTATGTTTTGGGTGTTTTTGTGTGTTTTTAAAATTTATTTAAAATAAAATTTATTTACTATATTTATTTTAAAAATTATATATTTTTATTTTTTTTTTTTTTTTGGATTTTGTTTAAATATTTTTTTGATTTTTTTTATATTTATTTTTATTATATATTTATTTAATATATATTTATTTTAATATTATATTATATATATTTATAAATTTATTTATATATATAACTTAAATATTTATTTTTTAACAAAAAAATAAATATTATAATAACCATATATAAATATATTTTAATAATAATATATATTAATATATAATAAAATTATTATAAAAAATATATTTATATAATAAAAAATTGTAATATATATATATAATATATATATAATATATATTATATAAATATTATATATATTATTATTATTATTTTATTTTTTAAATATATATAAAATAAAAATATAAATTATAATTTTATATATTATATATATATATATAATATTTTTTATTTTTAATATACAAAAAAATTTCTATTTATTTATATATATATATATTATATATATATATATTTTAAAAATATTTTACGTTGTGTGTGTATTTGCATATATATGAATTAATATATATATACTATATATATATATATATATATATATAATTATATTTAAATATAAATTATATATAAAAAGGCCCCGCGGTGGCCGGTGGTTAAGCTTGGACTAAAGTTTGTCAAAAGGCCAATCTGGTTCGAGGGTTCGAGTCCCCGGGCCCGGGTGCGTTGTTCCCTTGGGCAAGGAACTTCACCCAATTCCCTACCTAGCCGGTGGGGGGGGCAAGCCACCCAAAAGGGTCAGTCCCGGGGTAAATAGAGATGGTGATCGATAAAAAAAGGGGCGGAAGTAAATGACAAACCCCCGCTCAAATTTGTAAAAAAATCATGGAAATCCGTGTCGCCACGCCCCGGTGGGACAGGGAAAAATATTATATATAAATTTTAAAATATATATTATATATATATAAATTAATAAAATTCATATATATGCACACAAACACACATACGTAAGTTAATATATTTTTATATAAATATATAAAATTATTATATATATATATAGTTGTGGGGGTGTGTGTGTGGGGTGGTGGTGGTGTGTGGGGCATACATGTATATTACGTATGTGTATATAAAAACCCACACACACACCACACACACACACACACACACCACCACATATAAATTATATATATATATATATTTTAAAATAAAAATTAAATATTTTGCAACACACATACACACACACACACACATCAATATTAAAAATATATTTTATATATATTTATATATATTATATTTTATATTATATATTCAACATATATCTATTTTTTCCTTACACACACCACCACACACACAACACACCAACCACCCGCACACACAACAAACACACACCACCCCACAACCACACACACACACTAAACCACTTTAATCTATAAAAAATAAGATTTATATATAAAATTTAAAACATATATTTTTTATATTTATGTATGTATGTAGTATATGTATGGGTTAATAGTTTTGTGGAGTATGCGTGTTTCTAGTGTGTTTTTTCGTGTCCGTGTGGGTGGGTGGGTGTAAAAGCAAAGCCTGGATGAACAGATGACTCTGAAGGGGTTTTTTAGGGAGATAAGATGACAGCGTGACTTGCTTTTTCTTGCTGCGTTGCTTTCTCTTTATTTTATCGTTGCCCCTTTATTTTTATTGCCTTCTCATCTTTATCATTTCATCATTTTATCCTAATATCATAAAAATTATCAATCACAGCATTAATAAAATCTTATCTTGTCATCATTATCATTATCTTTATTATTATCCCCATCCCCATCAGAGAGAAGAGAGAGAGGGAGTGAGAGAGAGAGTTTAGAGAAGTTAGAAAAGTGGAAGAAAGGGGGAGAGGGAAAGGTGGAGGGGGGGGAAGGGGGAAAAAGAAGAGGCAGAAGAGAGCAAAGAGAGGAGAGGGAAAGAGAAATCGCACAGACAAGCAGGAACGTTCCCCCGATTGCAGAGCGAGCGGCCCCGGTCCGGCCCGGCGCGACAGCGTGGCCCCAAGAAGCACGCGATTCAGAGGCCGAAATTATTCCCCCAAATTTTTTCATATCTTGAGAAAGTTTTTAATAGCCTTTTTTGAAAAAAATGCTTTCATAGTGTGGTGATGATGATGCTATGAAAGTGACAAGGGTGAGATGAGGGTGTGTAGTGAAAATGGTGTGATGATGAGATTATGGTGATGATGAGAAAGAGGGGATAGTGATGTTTATGATGGTGATGTGATGTGTGTAGGCGACAATGATATGATCATGGGTGATGTGATGTGAATAGAGTGATAGTGATGTTTAGATGGGATGATGATGGTGTGTAAGGACATGATGATGATTAGGGGTGATGTGACCATGAATAAGTGATATGTTATGGGATGTGATGAATAGAGAGTGTTATTATGAGGTGATGATAGGGTGTGTAAGTGACAAGATGAGATTATGGGTGATATGATGAATAGAGTTTTTAGGATGTTTATGAGGGTGATGGGGTTGGAAAGGGGGATATGACGAGATGGTGATATATGAAAATGGTGAGGTGATTTTTTGATACTGAAGTTGGGTTAGTGGAAATATTATTGTTATGATGATAGGGTGATGGAATGGGGCGGGGGATATGGTGAAATGATGGTTTTTATGATATGGTGATAACGGTGGATAATGACAGCTCATCTAATTAGGGGTTTTAAGGGGTACATGATGGTGATGGACGATGGGGATGAGGGTGATGTAAATTATGTTCATGATGAGATATGATAGCGATGTTGGGTTTGCTGATAAATTTTTACGATAAAGATGAAAGGAAAGAGGGGATGGTGATGAGGATGAGGGTGAGATATGTAATAGTGAAGAGAATATCATAACGTAATATAGCAACCAAAAAAGACCGGCCCTCAGTCATTAAATCCCCAAATCACGTTTTGCATCGCATTTCACTGATATTTTACTTTTAATGTGTTTCATTTTATTAAAAAAAAGTATTTTTTATATTTTTTTTCTTATATATATATATCACAAAATATACATAAATATATATATATATATATATATATATATAATTTTTTTTTGTGTGTGTGTGTGTGGTGTGTGTGTTGTGTGTGTTGTGTGTTATGGGTTTTATTGTGTGTGTGTGTGTGTGGGGTGTGGGAAAAAGACAATGTTTTGAAATATGGTGTTTTAGACGAGACTATTTTTAACTGGGAAGAGAAGAAAACAATGAGAAGGCTGGAAAAAAAAAAATTGTAAAGCCCGGCTTTGGAAACTTTAAACAAAGGAAATTAAAATTTTTGTTTATGTGATGAGAAGTAAAAAATGTTGAAAAACTTCTGACAGGGAGGTGATAGGAAAAAAGGGAAAGGCAAACGAAGACAAACTGAGCGACAACATCAAAGATATTTGCGGGTTGTCGATGGGACAAGTGGAAAAAAAAGCGTAAGATCGAGTTGAGTGGCGAGGATGGTGAAGGTCCACGGGGCTCAAACTGACATGCCCCTTATTGAGAAATATTATAAGGTTGTTGTGTGTGCATATTTATGTGTGCGTGTGTGATGTGGTGTGTGTGTGTGTGTGTGTGTGTGTTGCATAGATGTATGTGTGTGTTTTGTGAGTGTGTGGGTGTGTGGTTTTTGTGTGAGTGTGTGTGTTGTGTGTGTGGGATTATGGGATGTGGTATTGAGTGTGGTGTGTGTTGGGTGCGTGGCAATATGTATTGTGGTGTGGAGTGTGTGGGGGTTTTGTGTGTGTGTGAGTGTGTGGAGTGTGTAACGATGGCCCTGACGGTAGGTGTAGACCGTCGCGTCTGCATTATGCGGAAATCTTGGGAAACGTTAAAGGGGAACAGACCTCTTGGGTTTTTGTAGATATATATTGTAATGAGAGGATGGTACCTACGGACAGAGGTTTAGTCCGGGCGCGGCTGTAGGCGTCGTCCCGGCTCGCAGGCGCCCCCCTTTTTTACAGATTGAATAGGAAAATCACAAGGGTGCGTGTACTCGAAGTATGGGGGGAGGAGTATCGTTTTCACGGGACGGGGCGCGGGCGGAAGGCCCGCTTAAGTCGCGTCCCCTTTTTCATGTCTAGCAAAGGGGTGGTATGTAGGGCTAGTGTTAATTTTTATTAAAATATATTTTAAATTTTCATTGTCATATGGGGCAATAGTAGAGTGAGGGGTGTCGCTACAAGTGGCCCCGGGGGTACTGTAACTATAAGGGGGGTTTCGAAAAAACTCAAAATCCATTAGTGAGCACTCTGGGGATATTTGGGGTGAGGTTAAAAAGGCCATATCAAAATGGGATTAAGAGTGTGTGGTGTATAGTGTAGATGTTTTGTGGTGTGTGGTGCTGTGCATATATGTATGTGTGTGTGAGTACACAGGGCATACACACACACACACCACACCACCCCAAAACCCCACACCACCACAACACACACAAAAAATATATATATATATATATATATATAATATATTATGTGTGTGTGTGGGGTGTGTGTGTGTGTGTTGTGTGTGTCTGGGGGTGTGTGTGTGTTGTGTGTGTTTTTTTTTTTTTTTTTAAAATATATAATAAATATAATAATATTAATATATATATATTATATAATATATTATTATAATATTTTATATTATATATATGTGATAAACACTATATAAAATATATATAAAATATATATATATATATATATATAAAAATTAAATAAAATATAATATATATTTTTATATATATCATATATATTTATATAATAATATAATATATATATATATAAGTATATACATACATAATATATTACATACATACATACAATTATATTATATATTATATAAAATTTTATATATAATATATATATATATTAATTTAATTTTATTATATATATATAATATATATAAATTTCTAATACTAATTACCCACGACATTGTGTGTGGGTGTGTGTTTGGGGTGTGGGTTTTTTCATATATATTATTATATATTATTAAAATTAAAATTTTATATATATTTAATATAAATTATTAATATATTTTAAAATAAAAAAATTGATATTTATATATAAACTAATAAAATAAAATAATATTTCATCAATTTCCAAAAAAAATACATATATATATATATATTATATATATAAATTATATATTTTATATAATATATATATTTAACAATACACACCAAACCGTGTGTTTCCGTGAAAAAAATATACATATAATGTATTCTATCTATCTATCTATTATAATTAAAATTTAAAAGCCTTTTAAAAAATAAATATATAAAAAATAATATATAATATATGATTATAGAGAAAAGTAATTTTAAAGGGAAATTTTATTACAAAAACACCCCCACACCATACACACACACCCACACAACACAAACCCCACACACCACACACACACACAAACACACACACCATTAAAAAAAAATTTAAATATAATATATATTATATATATAATAATAAATAAATTAGGTTGTGTGGTGGTGTGGGTGTGTGTGTGTGTGTGTGTGTGTGTGTGTGGATGTAGGTGTTCTGGTTAGTGTGTGTCTGTATAATATATATTTAATATATATATATATATATATATAAAATTTTTATATTTTATTAGCTCATAAAAAAAAATTAAAAAAAAATAATAATACATATATATAATATATATTAATATATTTATATATATTTCCATATTTTTAATTTTTATATATATAATTATATCTATAATATATATTTTATTTTTACACGATAATGTTATAGAGTTATATTTTTTTTATTATAATTTATATATTATTATATATAAAATTTTTTTGTTTGTGTGTGGTGTGTGTGTGGTGTGTGTGTGGTGGTGTGTGTTGTGTGTGGTGTGTGTGTTTTTGTGTATGTATTTGTGTGTGTGGCGTGTATGTGTGTGTTGTTGTTATATATATGTCATAAATTAATTTATAAATTATTAAATATTTATATATATAATATATAATATTTAAAATTTTATATATATATAAATACAACAACCCCCCAAACACCCACTACTCATTTATAAATATATATATAATAATTTATTTATATATTATATATTATATATTATATATTTCTATTATATTTAAATATATATGTATGTATAAATTATATATATATAAATTTTTATTATAAATTAAAATTATTATATATTATTTACCCTCAAAAACCCCCCCCATCCAAAACCCACACCCCCAAATACCACCCCCCACACCCCCCACCCCCCCACACCCCACACACCACCCAAAAATATATATTATTTTTATAATATATTATATAATATATATTTTATATAAATATATATATAATATTATCCTTTTTTTTTTTTATTTTTAATAAATAAAAAATATATATTTTTTTTATTATTACGTACATACATATATTTATATATATATATATATATATATATAATATATTATTTAATATATATAATATATATATAAATATATTTTAAAATTTAAAAATTATTTTAAAATATATTTATAAATATATATAAAAAATAATATATCATGTATATAAACTTTTATAAATTTTTATATAAATAAAAAGTATGTTTTATGTTTATTTTTTATATCTTATGTATATTTGTTTTATAAAATATTACCAAAACCCACACCCACCACCCCCCCACCCCCCCAACACACACCACACCCCCCCACACCAATTTTATATATATTATATAATATATATATATATAATATATAAAATATTATATATTAATACACACATACACCAAAAACACACAACACAGACAACAAATATTATATATATATATATATAAATTTTTATATTTTATATAATATAATATAAATATTTTTATATATATATAAAAAATATATAATATATTTTTTATATATTTAAAATTTATATATAAAAAACATATATTATAAATATTTAAAAATATAATATATATATATAATATATAAAATTTTATAATATAATATATATTAAAATATAAAAAATAATTTAAAAATTTAAAAAAAATTAATAT
>NW_023645772.1:2500-5000 GCF_015228065.2 Penaeus monodon
TGTGGGGGGTGTGATGTGGGTGTGTGTGTGTGTGGTGTGTTTGTGTGTTATTCACACACAGATATCTATATAGATATAGTATTATATATATATATATATATATATATATATATATGTATATATAATATATGTGTGTGTGTGTGTGTGTGTGTGTGTGTGTGGTGTGTGATATATGTGGTGTATGTGTGTGGTTTGTGATGTGTATATATACACACACACAGATATATATACTATATATATATATAATATATATATATATATAATATATAATATATTATATATATCTATATATCTATATTTTGTGTGTTGTGTGTGTGTGTGTGTGTGTGTGTGTGTGTGTGTGTGTGTGTGTGGTGTGTGTGTATGTGTGTGTGTGTGTGTGTGTTGTGTGTGTGTGTGTGTGTGTGGGTATATATATATGTAGTTATATATATATATTATTAATATATAATTTATATATATATATATATACGATATATATAACGTGTATAGAACCCAATTACATTGGCTTGCAGGGGTAGTGATACTGGTATTCGACTTGACTCTTTATTTCTGAAGTTGATTACACGCAGTCTAAAACACACACTACAGTCTAAGTTTTATAATCGTGCCGCGCGGAGGTCACGTCAGCTGCCCGGAGAGAGGGGCGGAGCTGGACCTTAGTGCGGTGGTAGGCTGTTAGCACGAACTCCCGTCAAACGAGGTCGATATAAAATGGACCTCCCCCCGGCCCCCTCCTGAGCGGGTGGTTCCTTATTTTGGGACATTTGGAATCCACGTGGAAACAGCCACTGGTCACTGGTAAAGAAATAGAATTATCCAAGACATCCTGTAACAGAAATAGAATTTATCCACATCTTATATTGGGGCTCGGCCACCTACCTCGCGCCTCGCCCTCGAGGCGCCTTCAAGGGTGACCTAACTTGGCTGGTCGTCCTCGTTCTCGGTGCGTTTGTCCTGGTTAACTTCGTGGCTGCTCGTCATGTTGTCCTCATCCCTCTGGTCCCTGGTGGTAATCTGCTCGTCATCGATTATCCACACGTCCTCGAAAGTCTCGCAACAGGTCCTCCTTGACTTCAGATTCGTCCTTGAACCTCCTCGTAAGTCCTGGCGCCAGGCCTAACTCGGCGGCGTCCTCGTCCACACGTCCTCCACGATCTCGTCCCAGGTCCCTTCTCGCGTCCACACGTCCTCGTAATCTTCGTCCGGATCTACGGGGCGTCGGGGCAGGGGCGGCCATCCTCGGGCGGCTTATACCTCGCTACGAGCTCCTGGCGTTGACCGTTCTGCAGGCGTCCGCCAGCCCAGCTTCTGGCGACTGATACCTGTGGCAAAGGTGCTGGTTCGCTGGATCTATGGGGAGTCTGGTAGGCAACACCTTTTCTGACAAAATCCTGTCCTTGGCCTATGGTGATCTCGTTGACGTCCTTCTCAGCATCCTAAGGTCCTCCTTCGGTGCCGGTGTGGTCCGACTGCATATAAGTCGGGGAGCAGATCATAGCACGTATGTCCAGAGTACGAAAAAAGAAGGGCACAGAGAGGATGGGTGGTAATTACCACTAAGCCGTTATTCATACAAGTTACGGTTTTTAATGTTGGTTTTTAACTTATTTTCGTCTTTTGTTTATTTTGGTTTTATTTTCACCAAGGTAAGAAGAAAATAGAAGAGGTAGATGTCAGTATGCGGTCCGAATAGACCTCTTTGACTAACCCATCTCTGATAGATATGAGAATTAGATACGGGACGACATCGGCGATCCGTGAAGATCTATTTGAACCATAGTCCCGTCACACAGATAATATAGATGTAACTTGTACACAGAACAGCGACAGACACAATTGCGGGCAAAGAGAATAAATCTTTACGCCGGCACAATACAATGAAAAGGTCAGTGTCTTTTATCCTGTGTTGTGTGAGTGGCTGAAATATGTGTGTGTATGCGTGTGTGAGTGACAGCTATCATTAATGAGAGGGAAGCCGAGAGTGACCTCCCACAGAAATGATCACAAACACGAATATTAGCGTTCACTATAATTACAATGCTAGCTGTTTAAGATTATTTCAACTCCAATTGATTCAACCATAATAATGATATTCGACAGAATGTCGCATGAATGAATGTGACATGAAAAAATATTCGCCAAAATTTTTATCAAGCAAATCTTCT
Organism: Penaeus monodon; assembly: GCF_015228065.2. Classification (NCBI taxonomy): domain Eukaryota; kingdom Metazoa; phylum Arthropoda; class Malacostraca; order Decapoda; family Penaeidae; genus Penaeus; species Penaeus monodon. The sequence continues at coordinate 4,669 of NW_023645772.1, forward strand.
CGGGGCTATCTGAACGGCCGAGGTACATGTCTACTTTTGCACTGTCAGACTTCATAAAACGCAATAACTGGGATCCTATAACCAAATGCCGTATATGGCTGAAGCGACCGAGCCAGGAATATATAACCTGCTCTCTTCTGCGTATCTGTAATCGGCGCTCGCAAAATTCCCGAAGGATATATGAATTTTTACGCTTGGGGGGTACCCAAAGCATGCAAGCGACTTCAAGAGGGTGAGAAAGGTGTGATTAATAAGCGAATAATGATTCTAGCTTAAACCCTAGTCCTACATTAATTTAACGGACGTAACCGGGTTCACACCGACTCAAGGGA
>NW_023645773.1:2500-7957 GCF_015228065.2 Penaeus monodon
CGAAAGGGCCATGGTTCTGGATGTCGGACACAACTCGTTGGTCGGTTAAAGAAGGTTGAGACAGCTTCGTGCAGGCTCTGGACGGCGGGGCCCTTTGGGGCGGGACTGGGGTTTTGCGGGGGCGCGACATCCAGCAGCAGGTTTGCCTGGTCAAAGAGAGCTGTTCTTAAAGTAGCGGCCTTTGTTGGGGGCCCCGGACCTTTTTCGTCCCCGGGATCTTCTATGAAGTTGGTGATGCGCCTTCGACTTTTGGGTGGCGCAGCTGACCCCAAGGGGACGCCATCGACTGGGGAAGGGGTTTTGGGGATTTTTGGGATTGGGAATGTGTGGGGGGACTTCGTATCTTGAGAGAATTTGGGTCTTATAGACGTCGGGGGTCGACGCGGGTTTCTGGTCGGGCCCCCGAGGTAGGTTTGTGGGGGGGGGGGGCGTTCTGCAGCATGTGCCCCACACCCACGACGCCCGGGCTATCGCTGTCGAGGGGGCCCTCCCGCGGCAAAGTAAATCTCGCGAAGTGAACCACTCGCCCTATTTTATTTAGAGGCTCCTTTCTTTTTCAAAAAGGGCCCCCCCTGATCTCGCCTTCTACCACCTCCCCCTTTTCTGCTCCAGGCATCCATCCCTGAGGATCCTTCATTCCCACACCCCGGCTACAGGCCCCAGCAGCGAGCCAACGACAAGCAAAGTATCCCCGTGACAACAGCCATGCGATAGACACCAGGCGGAAAAACCCCCGGGGGCACTCGGTTATGACAAAGCCCTTATAGAGGTTGGGTTTCCATGGGTTACGGTGCGAGGACTGTAAGTTCAGTGCGGGAGTGGAAAAAGGGGAGGGCGAGCTGAGGGAAGTGACCGGCGGGTTCCCCCGCCGGGGGAATGGGGGAAAGGTGCCGGGGGAAAGTCGAGGCGGGGGTTTTTTTTCAGGAGCGCTCAGTCCCCCCCCCACTTTAAAAAATCCCATAAAATCCCTATTTTTTCCTTTTATGGTTTTTTGTATATTCATGGGTGTGGTGTTTGGGTTTTTGGTGTTGTGCTGAAACATATAAAAAACATTCAACCCACCCCAACCAAAAAACCAAACCAAAATCAACCCCCAAACAAAAAAACCACAACCCCAAAACCCCCCCCAGGGGGCCAGGGCCAGGACGAACCACCCCCCCCCCCCATGCAACCTTTTTTTTAAACAAAAACGGCGCCGGGGCCCAAACAAAAAACAACCACCAACAACCCCAAAAAATATTTTTTTAATTAAAATAAATCAATTCTAAATTTAAATGTATTATTTTTTTATTTATTAAATATATTTTTTTTTATTTTGTATATAATACATGTATTGCATTGTCCAAAAAAACAAACACACACACACACCCACACACACACACACCCCACACACAAAAAAAAAAAAAAATAACAAAAAAAACAAAAAAAAAATTAAAAATAAAATAAAAAAAAAAAAATTTTTTTTTTTTTTTTTTTTTTTTACATAACACCACCACACAAAACACCCCACACACACACACACAAACCACACAACACACACACACAACCACCCCCACCCAAAAACACACACCCACACAAAACACACACACACACCACACACCACACCACACCCCCCACCCCAACCACCGCACCACACCCACCACACCCCCCACACACACCACACCCCACACACACCCACACCCAACCCACCACACCACCCACACCACACCCCCCAAAAAAAAAAACAAAAAAAAAAAATTTTTTAAAATTAAAAAAAATAAAAAAAAAAAAAAAAAAAAAAAAAAACAAACACCACACACACCATAAAATAAACATTCCCCACCCCCAACCCCACCAAAACACACACCCCACCCACACACCCCCACACACCCACACACACACACACACACACACAACAAAATAATATAATTATTATATTATATTTATATAATATATTTTATAATATATATTTGGTTTTGGGTGTGTGTGTGTGTGTTGATGTAAAAAAAAAAGAAAAAAAATTTTAATCTAAATCTTTTTATTTTTTATATATATATTATAAAATTTTAAAATTATATATATTTATATATATATATAATATATATAATAAATATATTATATATAAAATATAAATATTATATTTTTAATTTTTATATATTATATATGTAAGGCCGGGGGTGGCTGAGGGCTAGAGCATCGGACTCAAAAATGTCCGACGGCAATCTGAGTTCGGGGGTTCGAGCCACCGACCGGCGCTTTTTCCTTGGGAAGGAATTTCACCTCGTTTCCAAATGGCCGGGGGGGGTAAGCCCACCCCAAATCAGTCCCGGGGAAAATAGAGATGGTGACTCGATAAAAACCCCGGGGGGAAAGGAAAAAGGCAAAACCACCGCTCTAAATGCCAAAAAAAACATGGCCGCGGTGGGGCCGAGGGCTAGAGCACGGGTCAAAACCCTCACGACGACAGTCTGAGTTTGAGGGTTTGAGTCCCCGGGCCCGGCGCGTTGTTCCTTTGGGAAGGGAAAAATAACTTCACTCTATTTCCCACCTAGCCCCGGATGGGGAAGCCCGCCAAATCGTGTGGTCCCAAGCCGGATAAATAGAGGAAAAAGGGTACCTAAAAATACAATGGGCCCCTCTCCGTGGAAAGAAAATGGGGACCCCACACGTACTCACCCAAATCATCACAACATGAAAATACAATTAAGACATGCTGTGACCCCGGGGCTCAAACATGAAAGTACCGTAAAAAAAAAAAGAAAAAAAAAAAAAAAAAAAAAAAAAAAAAAAAAAAAAAAAAAAAAATAATTTTAATATATTTATAATATATATTTTTATATATTATATTTAATATATATATATATACATAAACCTGTTATATATACAGGATTATGTATGATAAGATATGCTATATATTAATATACGTTATGTGCGCGTTTATTTATATATATAATATATATATAATATATATATATATTATATAATATATAATGTATAAAAAATTATATAATTATATAATGTATAATATATATATTATATATATTTTTATATATATATATTATTAATTTTATATATTGTGGGGCGTAATATATATAATTTTTTTTAAAGGTAGGTTTATGTTTTTAGCCGCCATGGTCACAACATGATCTTTAAAGTAGTTTTTTATTTTGTGATGCTCTTGGAGTGAGTACGTGGTAGGTTTCCCATTCCTTTTCCCCGGGGTGCCGGGTTTCCCTTTTGGTAATCATTCTCTTATTATCTGGGGTTGGGACCAGCACGACTTTGGGGGGCTTGCCCCCCCAGTGGCTAAAAAGGCAATCGAGGTGAAGTTTTCCTGCCAAGGAACTTCATGGATTAGGTTCGATTTGCCTAAAATTTTTTAAAACAGCGCGCGTGCTCCATACACGAGCGGGGGGATGCGGTGTGCTGGGTGCACCCCCGCCTGCATGCGGCGGTTTGGGTGGCACAGGTATATATATATATAATAAAATAATATATAATATATAAAATATAAATTATAAAACACACACACACACACAGTATATAAACCACACATACATTTCCAAAAAAAAAAAAAATAAATATATATATATATATAAATATTTGTGGTGTGTGGGTGTTGTGGTGGGTGGTGACTATGTTTTTAGACCCCTATCCTTCCCCCGGGGAGTAATTTGGGTTTAATGATCATTGTTGGGGTTACAACCCACCATCACATTACAATAGACTCACCTACTACCGTTTGATTTTCCTAAAATTACGAAATCCGGAGAGAGCACCACAAATCGCCGCATGCGAGTGTGTGTGCATCCGGTACATGCACAAAGTTTTTTTGTAATGCATGATGTATCTTACATACATATATCCCTATACATATACAGACATATATATATATATATATATATATAAAAAAAATATATAATATATGTTTTATATAATGTATATATAAGATATATATATATATAATATAATATATATAATATGTATTTAAATGTAATATATATATAATATAATATATATAATATATATATATATATAATACTATGCTTACATATAAAATAAAATATATGATATAGTACTTAAAACCCCCTTTAAAATTTTTGAAAATTGCATGCTTTATGTTTGTATCAATTATGTATGATGTTTGTAGATGTACTTGATGTATGTAGTGGGTAAATATGTACGATGTATGTATATATAGTATGAGAGTGCTTATGTATATTGATTTAGTGTTTTTTAGAAAGTATGTATGATAAGTTTTATGTGTATGTGTATATGTATATATTATGTATTAAGCATTAGAGCTTATGTGGCATGTGTTTTTAAAATATATAAATTTTAAAAAATTATAATATTAAAATATATATGTATATATAATATATTATATATAATATAAATATTAATATATATATATATATTACGTATGTAAGACAAACACCCACCCCCCACAACAACCCAAAACACACAACACACACACCACACACACACAAACACAAAATACACACAACACACACACACACACACACACCAACCCCCACACACACACAAACACACACAAGACCAAACACACACAAACCCCAAAACCAACACCCACACACAAAACACAAACACAAAAACACACAACACACACAACACCGCACGACAAACCACCGCACGCACACACACACACCCACACACACACACACAACAACACAACACCCACAACACACAACACACCAACACCAACACACACACAACACACACACACAATATATAAATAAATAAATAAATATAAAAAAATAGGAAAAAAAATAAATAAATAAATTTTAGGATTAAAAGTAAATAAATAATAATATATTAATTTTTTAAATTTAAAAAATTTTAAAATAAATAGAAATAAAATGTATAAATTTTAAAAATTAATATATAATATAATATAAAATATTATAGTATTAAAAATTATAATAATATAAGGAAGAGAAGAGAGAGAGAGAGAGAGAGAGAGAGAGAGAGAGAGAGAAAAAGAGAGAGAGAAAAGAGAGAGAGAGAGAGGAAGAGAGAGAGGAGAGAGAGAGAAAATTAATAAATTATTAATATATATATATAAAAAAGTTTTAAAATTTTATATATAAATAATTTATATAAATATATAAATATTTCACACACAACAGAAAATAAAAATAATACATATGCGTGTTATATGTTACACAAACACACACACACAACAACACACACACCCACACAACACACACACACACACACACACACACACACCCCCACACCACAATACACACACCAAAAACCCCACACACACACCAACAAAAACACACACACACATACGCACCTACCCCACAAAAAAACACCAAAAAACACACACACATATATTTATATATATATATATATAATATAAATAATTAAATATATTTATAAAAATATATTTATATACATATATTGGGGCCCCGGTGGGCCCCGGGGTTTGACATCGGGTCAAACTCCACG
>NW_023645774.1:0-12500 GCF_015228065.2 Penaeus monodon
CTCCCTCTCCCCTCCCCCCTCCTCCCCCTCCTCCTCTCCCCTCCCCCTCCCTTCTCTCTCTCCTCCCTCTCCCTCTCTCTCCTTCCCCTCTCTCTCTCCCTCCTTCTCTCCTCCCTCTTTCTCCTCTCCTCTCTCTCTCTCTCTCTCCTTCTCCTTCTCTCTCTCCCTTCTCCCTTCTCTCCTCTCTCCCCTCCTCTCTCCCTTCTCTCCCTCTCCTCTTCCTCCTCCCTCCTTCTCTCTCTCTCTCCTCTCTCTCCCCTCTCTCCTCTCTCTCCTCCTCCTCTCTCTCCTCCTCCCTTCTCCTCTCTCTCCTCTTCTCCCCTTCTCCCCTCTCCCCTCCTCCTCTCTCTTCCCCCTCTCCCTCCTCTCTCCTCCTCCCCTCTCTCTCTCTCCTCCCTCTCCTTCCCTCTCTCTCTCCTCTCTCTCCTCCTCTCTCCTCTCTCTCTCTCTCCTCTCCTTCTCTCCTCTCTCCTCCCTCTCTCCTCCTCCCTTCCTCCTTCTCTTCTCCCTCTCCTCTTCCCCTCTCCCTCTTCCTCTCCTTCTTCCTCTCCTCTCTCTCTCCTCTCTCCTCTCCTCTCCTCTCCCTCTCCTCCCTTCTCTCTCCCCCTCTCCTCTCCCCTCTCTCCTCCTCCCCTCCCTCTCTCTCTCCTCCTTCTCTCTCCCTCCCCTCCCCCCTTCCCCCCCTCCCTCCTCTCCTCCTCCCCCCTCTCTCTCTCTCCTCTTCTCTCTCAGTCGGGTACCTCTCCTCGATCCTCTCTCTCTCTCTCTTCATCTCTTCCTCTCTCATCTCTCTAACTCAGCACTCTCCTTCCTCGCTCGTCCTCTCTCTCGTCCCTCTCGTCTCTCTCCCTCTCGTCGTACACTACTCCTCTCAACACTCTCTCCATCGTCTCTCTCTCGTCTTCTCTCTCTCTCGTCCCTCTCAATCCTCTCTCAAAATCATACAAAAATCTCTCACTCTCCTCTCTCTCCTCTCTCTCTCTCTCTTCATTTTCTCTCACTCTCTCTCTTCTTCATTTCCTCTCACTCTCTCTTCTTCCTCTTCAATTTTCTCTCTCTCTCTCTCTTGTCACCTCTTTCGTTCTCTTATCTTCTCTCTCATCTCCTCTCTCGTCTCTTCTCTCGTTCTCTCCTCGCTCTCAGGCATCAAACAAACTAAAATCTCTCGTTCTATCTCTCTCGTCATTCGTCTTTCGTCTCAGCTCGTCGTCACTCTCTCTTCTTCTGGCGTCTCATCTCTCATCTCTCTCTCGTCTCTCTCTCTCTCTCTCATTTTCTCTCAATCTCTCTCTTCCTTTTCTTCACTCGTCTCTCTCTTTCACTCTTTCGCTCTCTACTATCATTCTCTCATCTCACTCTCTTCGTCTCACGACAGGCTGGAATCTCTCTCTATTCTGACCCGGTTCATAATTCTCCTCACTCCCTCTCTCGACTCCTCTCTCTCATCATCCGTCCCTCTCATCTCTCTCGTCTCTCGTCTCTCTCATTCTCTCTCTCTCGTCTCTCTCTCTCTCTCGTCACACACAACCGCTTTTCTCCTGTTATTTGATTCATCTCTGGGTAAACATTGTCAGTAGAGAATAAAGAAGGAAAGCTTTCTTCTGCACCCTTCTCTTCAATGATAGATGCTTCCCTTTGTGCTCGTGTCGAACGTAGTGGCAGCTCGATTTAGAGCGTAGCACTTTGCATTGGCTGACTAATCTTCTGTGTGGGTTAGATTGCACGAATTAAACTATGTTTAAGGATTTGTCTTCCATGATATAAGATTTAAATTTTTGTGCATATACTGTCTCTGCATTCTGAAACTTGTTAAGGAATGGCTAGTGGAAAAACAAACACAAACGCACACATTTAATCGAATACGCGCGCAAACACAAAGACACTCACCGCACACGTGCAACACCACTCAACTCACACCTCACACGCACTACGCACGCACACTAACAACACACACACACGGACATACACACACACCATGACCCACACACCTAACCACACATTACCCACACACACACACACACGACACGACACAAAACAACACACACACACACACACACACACACACACACCTAGTAAAGCGCACGCACGCCACCGCACGCACACGCACGCACTAACAAACACACAAACACCACAAACAACACCACACGAACACAACACACACAACACACACACGACACAGGTACAACACACACACACACACACACACACACACACACCACACACACTACACAACACATACCCATCACCCACCACCACAGCACCGCACCACAGCCACACCGCACAATCCACAGCGCACGAGCCACACGCACAACCACACGCACAGACAGCCACACGCACAACCACAACGCACACACACAGCCACACGCATATCACACAGCCATCACGCACACATCACAGCCACACGCAACACACGCACCAAGCACACCACACACACACCCACACCACACACACAACCGACACCACCACACACACAGCCACACACACACACAACACACCACACAAAGCCACACACACACTACACACATAGCCAACACAGCACACACCACTAGCCACACACACACATAGCCACACACAAAAGAATCCAGACACACACATAGCCACACACACACCACTTAAGCCACACACACAGTACATAACACACACATACACACACAACACACAAGCACATCACACACACATAGCCACACACACACACTGCCACAGACACACACACAAAGTCCACAGCCACACACACACATACAGCCACACAAACAAACACACACACACACACAACACACACACCACACACGCCACAGTCACAGTCACACACAATCCACGCACACCCTGAACAAAGAAGTGAAATGAGGCACTTATATCACTTTTGTTTTAAAGAAAGATTATGGCATTGCAAGGCCTAATTGTTAATGAACACTGATGATGGATAACAATTTTGAAGAGAAATATTAAGTTAACCTTGTAAAAAAGTGCCGATGTTACCTCAGAGAAAATCTTTGTAAAACATCCCTAATAGATTGAATATAAATTACCTAGGGGTGGCAGTGCTGTCCATTTTTCCTCTGCCATTTATCAGCTTAAACGTATGATAAAATTTTTTTTTTTTTTTTTTTTTTTTTCTTTTTTGTGTTGTGCATAAATGTTTGTACTAATTAGTATTATTTTCTTTTTTCTCTCCCTGCAGACTACAGCAGCCCCCATCCTCCACCATGTCTGCCATGGATTACCGTACAACAGGTAAGAAGGACTCGAGGCACATTGGCCTTAACGCAGAAGGGGAAGCGTCTATGGCAAAGCCTGACACTCAGGGGCACAAGATGGATGGAACTTGGCTAGTGATTGCTTGTCTCAGGGGCACAAGATGGATGAACTTGGTCTAGTGATGGCTTGTCTCAGGGCACAAGATGGGCTGAACTTGCTATGATAGCTGTCTCAGATTGATGAACTTGCTAGTGATGGCTTGTCTCAGGGGCCACAAGAATGGATGAACTTGGCTAGTGATAGCTTGTCTCAAATGGATTGAACCTTGCTGTGAGCTCCACAGCGCTTAATTCACTTTGGGGGTACTTAATCTTGAGTCCCCTGCCCTGCCTGCCGTCCTTGACTTAGCAAGACAGAAGCCTAGACAGGAGGAATGGGATTTCTTTTAATTGAGTTTGGGACTTTGAGTCAAGGGTGACAGAGTTGCAGATTTTCACTTGAGTTTTTGTCGTGTTGGATTGATTTTCACTTCTTTTTTGTTATCCTGTGCCCTTTTTCATTTTTTTTTTTTCTATGCCTTCTTGTTTATCCTTTTAAGCCTGTCTTCTCATTTTCTTTGTCTTCGTTTTCGTTTTTTTTTTTTTTTGTAAGTTTTTGCTTGTCAGTTTCTGTTTGTTTTTTGTCCCTTTCATTGTTTTCTTGCTTCTTCTTCTGCCTGTCTTTGTTTCTTTTCCTTATTGACTCACTCTTGTGTCTATTCATTCTCCTTATATTTCTTGTATATTACTTTTTCCATGTTCCTTTTACTATATTTTTTTCCTTATTTCCTCCTTTTCATTCTCTCTGGATGTCAAGAGATGCATGACCCCCTGTGCTTTTTTAGACAACATGTATTTATTATAATATCTTTTGACTCGACATTCAGTGAGCATTCTTTCTTATGTGCTTTATTGGTTAATTTTATATTTTTGTAGTAGTTTCAGACTCTTGCATGTCTTTGAAGATGGTGCTAAACAGACTTCTTTTCATAATTTTTTTACTTAAACCTTTGCTTTTCTTACAAAAGAAAATTTGCATCTATTCCATGACTGTGTATGAAGCACATATACATATATTTTTGCAACATTATATGATTTTCCTGCTGCCTACTCATCTTTCCCACACATTATGAAAATGTTTTTTTACAGTAACCAGTTGGCAAGGTGAGTACCACAATAAAGATACTAAAGAGATTGTTTCTAATAAGTTCCAAACACTGAAAATGACGGTACTTTTATATTTTTATGAAGCAAAATATTTGGTTTTAAAATAGAAAGAGGAGATGTATGTTCAGTGATTTTAAAATTCATGTAGTCCAGAAAATCTGATTTCAAATTTGCTTTCCAGTTCACGGTGTAGAGCAACAAAGTCCTTTATAAATTTTTTTTTATCATTTCTATGACAGGAATGAAAACCTGAGAACGCACGCAATATCTGGCACCACATTGGGAATACGCCCCTCGTTTAAGCTCAACACATACCGAAGCTTATGGCCTGAAATGTGATGTTGTAAGTATAATAAGAAAAAAGTTTTGGGCTTCACATAATTCCTTTTTATTTGGAAACCCAACATTTAGCTAAAGTTAAATGCTAGTCTTTCTCTGGTTTACAACTTTTTCACAATTGTCACTGGCAGTATACATGATCCTGTATAATGTTTCTGTTGAATAAACCAATTTCCTTGTTTCTTTATCATTTGCGTCACATACAATTTTAAATTAGTTTATTTGTTTTTATTTATTTATTTATTTATTTTAGTTATTTTATTTTACTTCTAACACAATATTCCTCCTTGAAGAATGCAAAATGCGATTTTTCAATGCTGGAGGGAGTGGTGAAGACCGGTAATCGCTCTCCGCATGGTGGAGGGAGGCGGAGAGGAAGGGTCTCATCACACCAGGGCGTTTTCGGTGCTTATTGAGGCCTACATCTGGAAACACAGGGTATGTTTAGGGGAGGGAAATAGAGGGGAATGGGGAATTTATTGTTGTCTTTGTATTTGCTATACCGTTGGCATTTTGACTTTGATTTAATATATATGTAACATTTTGTACACTGACAGAGAAGAGATGATTACGAATAATTCGTATTAATACATTTAACTTTTTAACAGTATAAGTACCATGTATACCTATTTGTTCTCACACCATAGCATTGGGCGGGCTCTGTTTGTCTGTGAAGCTACCGGCTGTATATCATTGTAATGCTGAGGAAAATGATCAATTAGAGGTGGATGTCCTGAGGGCCCTTGCGCTGAAATTGTGCGGGACAAACCCACCAGTGCAGCCTGGGACTTTTTTGATCCTTTTCCCCAGAATCTCACATTTCTGTTGGCAAAAAAGGCTGGAGAAGGAGATTCCTGGTGCAATAAGCCTGGGATCAGGTACTTGTTATATGTTGTGCACAGATCCTACCAGAGGGTTAGTTTAATTGCACCATAAAAAATCTACTTTAATATATATTTCCTCCTTTTAGTGCATATTTCTTTGTATGAAAGTACTTTGTAACATGTTGTATTTCCTTTTATTATTCCTTTAATAACTCATCTCAAATGAAGCATTTAAGTAATGCCACCAAGCTTTTTCTCTCTTGGTATTCTCTAGTCAAACAAAGAACCCTGCCAAACCCCATGGCCCAATTATGAGGGAACAACTGAGGAAATCTGCAACGACTGGTGGCAACATGACTGCTGGTCGCAGAGCTGGAACGGAGGAACCGTTACTGCATTGAAGCTCGAAGTGAAGGAAAGAGTGGTATCTAATCTAGCGCTGGGTCACAAATAAAATCACAGCATGTTGTGAGAGCACTTGGACCGTTAAAGTTTTACAAATACCAATTGTGTGTACTGTGTACTTGGGTTTCTAATGTTTAGATTTTTATTATTATTTTTTTTTTTAATCAACGAACTTGGTTTAGTTTAGTTTTTCTTTTGATTATTTGTGTTTTGCTTATATCTACTCACGACTCCCAGATCCCAGACCAATTGCAAAATTGTTGTAGTGACCCCTATGGCTCTATCTTGGCACACCTGAAGAAATGAACAAGTCTGTGATGTTTTCGACATATGATAGAGGGTATCGATACGACTTCATCCCCAATGTCTAGGTGCGGGACCATTATTTCCAGCTGTAGTGAAATAAAGTGCAGGAAGAATTCCTGAATCTTATGATAGTGTAATATGATATTAATTGTGATAAGAATTCTGAGAGTGATTGCACCTTCCATTTATCAAAGCTTGTATTTGTCTAAAGTGCACATTTTCAATATCCTTTCTTAATCCACCTTGATACAGTTGCATGTAGACTGGTTAACCTGAATGCTCTTGATTCCGTTTCTTAATCGGGATCTGGTTGACAAGGTGGATGAAGATCAATACCAGGACTCGCTGATCATAGGCACGCAGCGCATCAAGGGCGGAATGACTCTTGTGTTGGTGGTTGCCCAAATAATGTTTTTTTCTTTATTTTTTATTTTTTTTCTGTATAGGCAGAATATTCAGGATAAATATACATAGTTAAACCTAGGAAAGCCACACTATCCCTTGCACAAGAAGCCCCACTGCTCATTCATTGTGTTTTTTCAAGCGGTAGTTGTGGTGCTGCAATGATTCGGCTATGCTTGCTGCAAACAGGAGCTGGAGGCTATGTGGGCCAGCGATGCGTGGTCGTCCTGGCCTGACTCAGTCAGTGCGCAACTACATGACCAAGCACCCATCCGGACAAGTGGATGGAGAGAGGGACTTTCATATCAGCGAAAGAGAGGGACAAGGATAATAAGCACTGGTTGGTTGCGGTTGCTGATTCCCTGTCTGTCATTTCCCTGTAATCTATTAATTTCTTGGTCATTTTGTTTTTATATCTGTTTGTTTATTCCATTTTTCGTCTGATTATTTTCATAATTTCAGCATGACTTTTAAAAAAGGTAAGATAGGTTTGGTTTCATTGCTTAAAGAGAAGATAATGATGATTATGGTAATGATAAATAAGATAAACATTAAACTCCTCCAGGTGGTCGAATCTGAAAGTGTCTTTCCCTCCCACTGGCCCGCTCCAGACTCACTGACTGTGCAGGCAGCCAACCAATTGCATGTGAGGATGACCATTGGCCATATGCAGCGTGAAGCTATGACCAACTTCCCTGTTGGTGGATCAATGAAGGGTAAAAAAACTTGAAATATTTGTACAATTATGACTGCAAAAGGACATACTAATAGAAATTGGATTCCCTAAGGAAAGTCATTTTTCCCATTGTGTAAGGAGTTGCTTAAATTTTGATCTTTGAATTTATTTTGTATATAATTAACATTTTAAAAGTCAAATGGAAAAATTTGAAACTGTCTCTTACATTATTTTTGATAGACTATTATTAGATGTCTTATCATTTGTGAATTGGGAAAGGGAAAGGATTAAGGATTTTTTAAGCCTATCCTCCTCCCTTCCTCCTCCTCCTCCTCCTCCTCCTCCTCCTCTCTCCTCCCCCCTCAGCCTCCCTCCTCCTCCTCCTCCTTCCTCCTCCTCCTCCTACTCCTCACTGGCTCCTCCTCCTCCTCCTTCTCCTCCTCCTCCTCTCCCTCCGCCTCTCCTCTCCTCCTCCCAGTCCTCCTCCTCCTCCTCTACAACCACTCCTCCTCCTCGTTCTCTTCTTTTCTCATCTTCCTCATCCTTCATATCTCCTCCTTCCTCTTCCTCCTCCTCCTCCTCCCCTCCTCCTCCTCCTCCTCCTCCTCCTCTTCCCCTTCCCCCCTTCCTCCTCCTCCCCCCCTCCCCCCCCCCCCTCCTCCCTCTCCTCCTCCTCCTCCCCTTCATTCTCTCTCCTCCTCCTCCTCCCCTTCATTCTCCTCCTCCTCCTCTCCTCCTCCTCCTCCTCCTCTTCCCAATCCTCCCTTCCTCCCATCCTCCTCTTCCTACCTCTCCTTTCCCTCACACACCTCTCCTCTTATTCACCCCCTCCTCGCCCACACACCCTTCCCCCTCTGGAGTGACATTGAGCTGTATACATGTTCCCTCCCCCCAGGATCATCCAGGGCGTGGTAAACATTTGGGTTTCTCTGATTTTCCAGCTCAGCTGGGTTTTCCTCCTCAAAGGTGGAAGGCTCAAGCCCAGTGCAACAGTCACTCTACTCGCAGTTCCGAAAAATCAAGCTGGACACGACACTCGGAAAACTCTCCCGCATCTTGGACCGTGATCACTTTGCTCTCATCGTCCACACCCAACGTCTGTGTGAGTCTCATATCCTGTAGGGCTATCTGGTGGCTTGACCGCTTGGTTTTGGGTCAGTTTGTATGGTAGGAAGTATAGTATGCAAAAGTTTTCTTTGTTTTTTTGGGTTTTGTTTTAGTAGTGTGTTGGTAAAAAAAAAGGTGCATATACAGATACTAGGAGTACAGATATATAGTTTGTGATGTTTTCAAAATTTATTTATATATTATTATTTGTTTTATTCACTATATAGTTATGCAGTTAGTGCCACTGTATTAGGAATTTCTTGTATGTCTTGTAGTGTTTGATGAGCAAATTAATTTTTTTTAATTACTTAGTCTTTAGTTCTGCATTGGTAAAAGTAGGCAGCTATAGAAAATAACCTTAGGGGTAAGTGTTTTTTTTTTTTTTTTTTTTTTTTTTTTACATGTTTATGAAAACGGGTAAAGAAGATGCAGAAATTTCTGTTATTTTTTTTTTACTGAAGAAATTTGATGGTATGGTTTCTAGCTGTACAAGATTAAAGACAAAGTTTTGATATTTTGTTATATTAACATGGAAGTTGAACTTCAAATTAATAAGGGAATATGTTTAAAAGAATTTTTAATGTTTGTACACTAACTGATGATATAAAACAGAGAAAACATATTAAAATTTATGATGGGAGAACAGTGTCAATTTTAGTTCAAATCTTTTGCATCTGCCTTTCTAATACGTTATTCCTTATGCAAATTCCTCAATAAGCCCCCAGAACGAACAACTTGTTTTTCCTCTCCTCCATCATGACCGTGGAACAGGCCGAGGATCCTCTCGGTAAGACTTGAGATTCCAGAAGCCTCCCCAAAAGTCGCTTTTTTTGTTTTTTCGTTTTGGTCCTTTCTTACACAGTCTCTGCTGTTTTGTGAGCTGGGAGAATCCATCTGCTAGAACCTTTTTCTCTTTTTTAGTCCTCATAAATAATGTAGTGATCTGCAGACACTGATAGCACTCTCATTTTGGGTTGTGTACTGAAAATTTATATTAAAATCATGATACAGATGTATGATGAACCTCCAGAAAAAAAAAAAACTTTTGAATCCATGGAGTTCAGTTCTGTCCGAGGATTGAGTCTTTACAAGCATAGCCACAAACTTCAGTCTTTTTTTCCAGGTTCAATGCTTTTCTGGGAGGACAGTTTATACAACAAATGACTTACACAGAGTATGGAGTTCCCTCTATAATGACAGTAATGTTGACCTGCTTACGAAAGGAAAAATGTTATTTTTAGTGTGAAATCTGATTTTTATAAATTAATCTAGGTGTTTTGGGAAAAAAAAAAAGAACACAGAAAATACAGATAATTGCTGTAGTAGGGATATTAGCTTTATGCATTTTGCTTTCATTTTTCATGTAATTTACTGTCGATCTCTTTTGGAAGGAAAGGCTCTCTTTAATGTCTCTGTTTGTTTGTTTATAATAAGCATAGGGAACTGAGGGAGAAATTTAAAGGGCAAATGTTTTGGAGGACGTAACTAAAAAAATCATGCTGAAACTAGTGATCAGAAATTGTTAATAGATTTTGTTTTTTATTATATTGATACTAACAGATTTTATTTATTATATTGTAATGATATTAACAAGATTCTTTGTTTATAAATTTATTAGAAATCATATATTCAGATTTCATCATTTTTCAAATATCTGGCATTTTACCCAATATTCTTATCTTAAACCTCTCTTTTTTCTGTTTCCCTTTTCCTCTTCTTTTTCTTTCTTTTTAAATTTTCTCTCTACCCTTTTTTTCTCTATGATTCTTACCGTCCAATTTTTTGTTTTTTTTCTTTTTTTCTTTCTTCTCCTCTTCCTTTTTCCCTTCTCCTTTTCCCCTCTTCCCCCCTCTTGCTTCTTTTTTTTTTTTCTCTTCTTTTCTTCTCTCCTTCTGTATTCTCACTCTGCATCCTCTTTCCTCTTTCTTTCCTCTTGCCTAACATTTCCCTTTCTTCTTTCTTCTGTTTCTCCATTTTTCCCTTTTCTCTAACATTTTTTTCTCTACTTTAATCTACTTGAACCACCCACAAACGTGTACTTCCTATTCTCTCTTAATAACCCATATAACTGGGAGGTTAGGAATTTCAGCATGTCCAAAAAAAGAGGTTATACAACACTGAAAAACTATAGAGCAGAACTATAAGGGAAGGCAGCTATGATGTTCATTAATATAACTTTAGTTCATCCATGCAGTAATGAAGGTCTCCTCGTGTATAAATGTAATGTTCAAAAACTGCATGCTCTCCATCATATGGGTGGAGGTCAGCAGTTCATGGGTTAAATCTTGCTGCATCAGTAAGTACCATTTACGTTTGTCATAATGCTCTTGCTTCTGTCCATTATGACATTGCTTTGCCTTGAATTTTAATCCCATATGGTATTGATAGCTTTTGCTTTTAAAAATGTATGTATTAGTTCCTATCCAGTACTCCTTTTTTTGCTGAATTCATAACTGAATTCATCTCGTGCTACAAGTAAGTGTTATTGTTTATCTGAGATTCAGTGGAGGAAAAGGTCAATTCTGTTTTTTTTTAGATTTGGGGATGTTTTCATGGTGCAACTTTCACTTGACACTCACTTTTCACACTCTCATTCTCAATCTCCACTCTCACTTCCTCACTCTCACTCTCACTCTCACTCTCCCTCTCCACTCTCATTCTCATTCTCATTCTCATTCTCATTCTCATTCTCATTCTCAATCTCACTCACTCAATCCCATCACTCACTCCACTCACTCACTCACTCACTCCGGTCTCACTCACGTCCACAAAGACACACACACACACACACACACACACACACACACGACACACACACACACAGTGGAACACACACACACACAAGGCACACACACACAACACACGCACACACACACACACAAAAAAACTCTCCTCACTCATCAATCACTCACATCACGGTCACATCAACTCACAAAACCTCACTCCACTCACCGGTCAACTCACAGTCACTCTCTCTCTCCTCTCTCTCTCTCACTCAAGCGGACTCAAGAGGGAGCGCGTCCTCTCTCTCTGGTCCTCATCTCCTCTCTCTCTCTCCGTCATCTCTCTCCAATCTCTCTCTCTTCTCTCACTCACTCACTCACTCACACTCCATCACTCACTCACTACAAAGACATACAAGCCCAAACAAGCCACCAAGCATTCCATGCATAGATATGCACACATCTAGACGCAGACACACATTCCACTTTGCTTCACACATCACAAACACAGGGTGACCTACACAATTGGTAACACACTCAAGGAACCTGCAAAATCCTTTTCATGACTAATCCCTTGGCCTGTGCATTCCTACAGACCTGGAGCATGTGTCATCGAGAAAGAGGTCTGCATTGGCTTCGTGACCCAGATTGAACCCCTGCTTTCGGCATATCACGCCTTCGTCAACAAAAGACCAGAAGGAATATTCGATGAATAAACTTGCATCCCTGGCCAATGTTTCAGCAAACTCTTTTTTGTCAGCCATTCTTTTGTTTTTGTTTTTATTTACTATGTATGATTAATTTTGTTAATAATCATTATATTCTTGATATTGTTCATCATCATTAGGTTTTGTATATTCTGAGATATTTAAATTGGGATTATCAATATTGTAATTCATTGTAGTGGTAAGATTTCTTATTCAATTCTATGTTTATAGTTGGGTAATTTGCTTTGATTTTCATTCATGGTCTCATTCATGACATATTGTTTTTAGGATTTTTGTTTGCTAATGGGTTGAGGTTGCATACTTAACATAACTGTCATTTCAGTGCTGTACCGTGTTAGCAAGAGAAGCCGTAAAAAAAGCACTATAATTTACAGTATCCAAATCTATCGATAATATATGAACAGAACCTATAGGACCACAGAAATTTTTTTTTTCTATTCATCAGGTGGATTATGATACTAGTAGTGCAACAAAGATTGCATGTGTTGCTGGTTAGGTCATTTTTTATTAGGCTATTACATGAACGCAGATGCTATGATGCTTTTAATGATGAGAAAAGATGGAATGGCAGTACTGAAAGCTAGAAAAAA
>NW_023645774.1:17500-36181 GCF_015228065.2 Penaeus monodon
TTCAGTTTTCTGACCCCGAGAAGATTTGTTTGAAAAAAAAATTGGCGAATTTTTTTTTTCCTGTTCCATTAATTCAGCTAAATTCGTCCCCATATAAATTATATGTTAATTCAAGGGGGTAGTTGAAATAATTTTAAATAGCTAGCTTTGCTAATTTACTTCAGTTTTGTTATAGTGAACCTAAATTTTTTTTTGTGTTTCCCTTTTCCTCTGTGTTTTCATTCCCCCTTTCCCTTCTTTAAACGCTAGCGGGCCAATACACATGCATACATGCCTGTTGTGAAAAAGTGTTCGTACATAATTTTAAAAAGGTTCCCTCATTTCTTACTGTGTGAGGGACTAGGGTTTTAAAATTTAATTTTGGGCGGATCCCCGGGTTGTTTTTCCCCCTTATTTTACTCTCATTTTCTATCAGAAAAGGGTTTGGTATTTCAAACTAGGTCTTTGGGGACCGCTACTAAAGTCTCCCTCTTCAAATTTTCTTCTTTATTTTTGGGAAAGAAAAAACCCCAAAAAGAAAAAAAAGACGAAAAAAAAAAAAAAAAAAAAAATTAACTTTAAAAAAACCATATTTCATAAAAAACCCCGGCCGTGGAGATAACACCCCCTTTTCTTTTTGGCTTTTTTTCTTTTTAACTCGGGCCCCTTCGTGAAATATCTGGCCCCCCGCCATAATTGCAGCCCGGACCGCACGGAAACCAAAGGGAAACCCAAGCAGCAATTCCGGTCCCTTACTATGCCGGGGGAAAGGACGTCATCGAAGATCCCAAGGCCCGCGGACCAAATTTTTGTCAGAAATGGTTTTTAAGCCCCCCTAGTAAAGGGCCCGGGCGTTCCTTTGGACTCCCCATAGATCCCGAACCGCCCCTTTTGCCCCCAGGTACCAGTCACCCCGAATGCCTGCGACCCCCGGTAAATTTTCAGGAGCCCCATAGGCGGTATCAGCCGCCCCGAGATCCCCCCCCCTGCCCCAAACCCCGTAGACCGGGAAATGAAAAACCAAAGGCGTGGGGCCCGCGAAAAGGGGACCTGGACGGATCTGTGGGGATTGGGTGGACGGGAGGGCCGCCGATTTAACCCTGGGCCGGGGGACTACGGGGGGGGTTTCAAGACAAATCCGAAGTCAAGGGGCCCTGTGCGAGACTTTCGGGGACGGGGTGGACTTTGGGGGACGGACAGTTACCCCAAAGGCCCAGGGGGATGAGGACAACAGGGACGAGAACCCTCGAAAAGGAACCGGGACAACGCACGAAAAACGAGAGACCAGCCATTTAAATTTCCCCCTTAAAAGGCCCCTCGGGGGCGGGGGCCGGGGTTGGGGGTGGTGAGTAAAAAGGATGTGGGAAAATTCTACAGGATAGGGAATAATTCTTTTTCGGGTACCAGGGACCACGTGGTTTTTTCCCACGTGGAGAAATCAGTGTAGCAAAAGGGAGCCAGTGACCTCACCTCGCTCCCCCCCCCATGTTTCCCTTGCAGTTTGTCTATCGCTCCTCCAGGGGAACATCACTACTTATCCCGAAATGCCCGGGCCTCACAGAGTCCGTCGCCAGCTCCCAAAGCGCGGTAAGGTCAGCTCCGCCCTCCCCCTCCGGGAAAGCTGGCCGCGACCCGCAAAAACCACCATACCCTTAAACCAACATGTTTTCGTGTTTTTTAAATACTGCGGGTATAAAACTCTCAGAAATAAAAAAATTAAAAGCCGTTAACAAGTATAACTACCCTCGTTCCCATTGACTAAGGACGATAGCCTTTTACACAAAACCCCAACATCCACCCACACACACACACACCACACACATACACACACACACACAAACAAACCCCCACAAAACACACACAACACAAAAACAACAAAAAACACACACCCACACATATCCCAACATCCCACACACACACCCCTCCCAAACCCCCAAAAAACCACCACACAAACACACACCATATATATTATATAAATTATATATTATATTAATTTTATATATAAAATATATATATGTATATAAATATGCCATTGGACGCAGCGCGCGCGCACAACACAAAAACACACACACACAACCATATATTTATATGGTATATTAATATTTTATATAAAAAATTATAAAATATATATATATATATATACATACAATTATTTTTATGTATGTACATAATATACATATTGGTTACATATATATATAATAATAAAATATATATATATATATATATATTTTAAAATATATATATATATAATATATAATGAAGTGAATACAAAAAAACATGTATTTTAAAATTTCATATACACGGGAAACACCCCTACATATATATGTTATAAAAGGGATGTGTGTTTTTATGTAATAAGTATCACACAATTCATATATATATATATTAATATATATATTATATATTTTATATATATTATATATATATAAAAATAAAACTCATTTATATATACACATAAATATATACTTTAATTTACATAAAAGGATGTATATATATTTTTTTTTTCCCTTTTCTTCTTTTTTTTTTTTTTTTTTTTACGTGCCCTGTACCTACAAGGACGTTGGGGGTCATGGATTTCAATGATTTTTTTTGGCAATTTAAAAGCGGGGGTTTTCCCGTTGCCTTCCCCCCGGGTTTTGTTGTTTTTTTTATCGAGTCCCCCATCTCTATTTCCCCGGGGTAGCGGTTTTTCCCCGGGATAGCAGCTTTACCCGAATAGCACTGGGGCAGGAAAATGGGTTTTAATTTCCCTTTGCCCAATTTACTCGAACCCTCGAACTCAAATTGCCGTCGATGTTTCTAACCACTCGGGCCACTGGGGCCAAAATATATAATTTTTAAAAAATATATATAAAATATATTATTTTATTAAAATATATATATATATATATTATATATATAAACTGAAAAAGGTTGTCGGGTTTTTGGTCCTAAGGGCATGGAGCCCCCTCTTTCATAAAAGTTCAAAAGTCCGAAAGGGAAAATTTTATGAAATTTTCGGCCAACAGGTAATATAATACCTTTGCCAAAAAAAGTAAATCCCTAAATGTGGGGAATACCTAATTTAGCCCAATTCCCAATATGTGTCAAAGATCTTTTTTTAAGTACCAAATTTAAAAGGGATTAGGGATTATATCAGCAAAACCCCAAAAATTTGGGGGTTTTTAAGCCAGGAGGGTGGTCCCGGGAGATGAACCGGGTCAACATAGGCATTAAAAAGGAACTCCGTTTGTGAATATAAAAAATTTCCTTTTGAAAAGGTAAAACGATTTGTGATGTTGGTATTTGAAACCCCGGGGAGTATACGGGTTTGGACAGATGTTGGGTTTTTGTGAATTATATATGAAGCAAAAAGGCCCCGGTCGGGGTTTTGGGATAAAAATCAACCCTCCAAAATGGGAGTTCGCAAAGCTGAAACACTGCCGCTCCGTCTTTTTTCAATCTGTACAGGGGAGATGGCAGAAGTGATTGGGGAAAGGGGGAAATATAAAAAACGTAAGGCTTGCATAGATCAAGACAGGGTTTTCCTAAAAACAGGAGGGAAATTACGAAAAAATTCACGGATTTAATGAGGATAAGGGGAAATTTGGAAGGAAGCCAAGGGTAAATAAGGTTAGGTTTGGTACGGATAAAGGGGTGTTTTGAATACATTATATATAATATTATAATCAATAATAATGTAAATTTTTTAATATTTCCATAATAATATTTATAATGTATATTTATTTTTATAAAAAAATAAAAATATATTATATAATATATTAATATATATATATTTTATATATATATATAAAATTTTAGATAAATACACATGTAAAAAAGGCCCTTTTGGGCCCCGAGCACGAACCCGGGAGTACCACGAGGAAAGTCCTCCCCCGCGCAGGGGGAATAATTGTCCGACTTCCTCCTCCAGCACCCCGCGCCACGTCCTCTGAGGAACCCTTTCCCCTTTTCCCTTGTTGCTCCCCTTCTTAAAACGTTCCAAAGGGAATCGGGTTTCCCCCCCAAGTAGTGCATCAAGCCGCAGTAAACCTGAAATTTTGGGAAAGATTTGGCTATACGTTCGAATAAAAAAAAAACAAGGAAACTGCTTTTTTATTTTACTGATAAAGAGGTGGTTTGAATATCAAATTTTTTAAAAATATATATCATATAATTTTGGTAAAATTTAAATATAATGTTTTTACTAATAATATTTATAATTTTTAAATTATATATATATATATATATATATAATATAAAAATATATATAAATTTGATTATATACATGTATAAATCCCCTTGGGGCACGAGCACGAATCCGGGGGGAGTACCCAAAGGAAAGTCCTGCCCCAGCGCGGGGGAATAATTGGGTCCGATTTCCCCCTCCACACTCCGGGGCCCCAGGCCTCTAAAGGAATCTTCCCTTTCCTGTTCCCTTCCCCCTTTTTAAAACGTCCCCAAAAGTGAGATAACCCTTCCCCCAAGTATGCTCAACCCGCAGCGACCATGACAGTTCGAAAAATTCGTGAAATTTACGTTCTCCCAAAACAAAAAAAAAGGAAAGCTGCGCGAAATTTTCAGTGTTTGGGCTTATTCTCAGGGTTTGAGTGTGTAGCATGTTTATTAACTCCATGGATGTGAAAAAAAGATTAGACGACCCTTATTATGCCTTAAATTTTTGGGACCCCAAAGGAAGTGTGTAACCAAAAAAATAAAAATAGGGGGAAAAAATGGTGGTTTCTCTCTGTCTCTCTCACTCTCGCTCCCTTTTAATAAAATATTATAATATATTTTTATATATTTTAATATATATATATATAAAAATTATAAAATAATTATTATATATAAAATTTATTTTATATTATATAAATATATTATTATATATATATTAATATTATAATAATATAGTATATATTATATATTATATATATATATAATATATATAAATATATATATTTTAATATATATATATATTATATTATTATTCACACTCTTTTGCCCCCAAATAATGCGTTTCCCCCAACTACTTTGGGCTAAAATCATTTTATTTGGCTGGATTTTTATATTTGGTTGGCGGGCCCATGGGTATGGGTGTTTTCCCGGGCCTCATGGGCCAACGCTCCGTCAGGGGCCCACGCCCCCTCGACCCAGTTGTCATGTTTAATCTTTGGCCATTTTTTTAAACCCATTCAGGCACCGCGGTCATGTATATGTATGTGTTTATATATATAATATTTTATATATATATATTTTATAATAAAATTATATATATTTTATATATATATAAAATAATATGTGTGTAATATAATTATTATATAAAATATATAAAATAATATATATATATAAAATATAATATGTATATATATATGTTAATTATATAAAATATATATATATAAAATAAAATATGTATTTTTTTGTGTGTATAAAATTTTTTATCATTTCTTATTTTATAAAATTTTATATTTGCCAATACACACACAAAACACACACACACATTTTATAATATAATATATATATGTATATATATATATATATATATTTAAGAATATAGTATATATGTATTTTATATAAAATATATATTTTAAAATGTTATAATATTTTTTTTTATTATATAAAATAAATATAATATTAAAATAAAATCTATATATATATTTTTAAAACAATGTTTTATCATATATATTGTATAAAAAGAAATTTTAATATATATTTGTTTTATATTTTTCCCACACACCCCACACACACACACACTGTAACGTTTGGCCGATAACGGTAGAGTGCAGCCCATATGAGGAAATTTTGGGGCAACGGAAAAGGGAAACAGACTTCTTACTTGTTTTTTGAAAATATTTGAAAGGAGAGGTTTGGAAAAAACTGACGGACAGAGGTTCACCCTTTCCCAGCGTGCTAAAGGCGTCTGTCTGTCGTAGGGTTAAGGATAAGTCCGATAGCAAAAGCTTGGCCTCCCCCGGGCTATGCCATGGGGGGACCCGGCCAAATTGTCGACTAAGGGCCGACTCGCTCCCCTGTGTCACGGGGGCTGACTCGGCTGAACCTAGCCCTTTACCCGCCGTGGTGCCCAGCCACACCCTGCCTCCCCCGGGAAAATTTCAACTTCTCGCCCCCGGGGCGGGGCGCGAACCGCCCAAACCCCTCGGATGAGAGGCCGACACGTTACCATTGTACACCCCGGGGCTGCCCTGTCGCTCGCAGGCGACCCCCCTTTTATACGGATTGAATTTAGGAAATCACGGGGGTTGCGATGTACTAGGAAAAAGGAGGAGAGGGATGTGATCGTGTAAAGGGAACGGCGTCCCCGAGGGGGAAAGGGCCCTGCGGATGCCCGCGTCCGTTGTCATGTCTAAAAATTTTTGGGGTATGTAGAGGTTAGTGTTATTTATTAAATATATATATTTATAAGTTAACAGTGCATAGGATAGCAATAGTAAGTGTTTGGAAGGTGTCTGCTAAAAAGGGGGCCCCGGGGGTCCTGTAGCTATAAGGGGTTTAAACGAAAACTCAAGATCCATTGGGGCCCTTTTGGGGGGGATTTGGGTGTGAGGTAAAATAGGCCATATGTGAAATGGGTTTTAAAATGCTCGGTCACGTTTCCCCCGGGGGCAGTCCCCCCCGCAAGGTGTAGAAAAGTAAAAAAGGCGCATCTAGCAAAAACATTACACCCTAACAAAAAAATACCCTACTCAAAAAATAAGAAAAACAGTACCTAAATACAACAACCATACGGATAACAGTAAGGCATACAGAACATCAAAAAGGTAACAACTTAGAACCCTTAAAAAATTTCATAAAAAATAGCAATAACATAAAAATGTAAAAAATCATATATCATAAAAAAATAACGTAAATTTTTATGTGATTCCAAAACAAAAAATAAACAAATAAGCAAAACAAATCATAAATAATAATAATTATATAGCAGCGTAGAAAACAATTCCCCCTTTAAAAAAGATATACGTGGGAATCCCAAAAAAAAGATGAAAAATAAATACCCGGGGTTGGGCCGGGAAAATTTGTAAGGAATATAAAAGGGGCTAAGGGGCCGACGGGGCCTGCGCCCACCAGTTTTTGCCAGGCAGTCTCCGTGTAATGTCCTAATCACATGCAACGATCAGTACAAAACCAAGACGAGGCTAATACTCCGAATACGGGTAGACAGTATGGGAAAGGCCATAGGTTCATTGAGGGGGAATAAAAAAAGGGGTCCAAATGATCATCGAATGAAGGGGAATCTTACTTCCCCGATGGGGAAAGGGAAAAAATTGCTGGCGGGGAAGGTTTTAGCGGGGCGGCGAGAGCAAGGGGGAAGACGGTTTTATGAGAAATTGAAAAAAATGATATGGGCTTAAGGTAAGGAGGGGGGGAGTCAAGTGGGGAAAAACCGGGGGGAAAAATGAACGCACCGCTGCCCTGAGCGTTGTTAAAATTTTTAGGGAAATTTTTTTGACTTTGTCTAATTGCCCCTCGGGGGATGCCCGGGCCCCTCAGCATTAATTAGAAACAAAAAAAAAATAACGAAAGCTGAAATAAAAAACCCTAAATCTGGCGGGAAAGCTAAAAAAAAGGGACAGGGGTAGAAAAAACAACCGGGCTGCAGGTGTCGAGGGGCCAAGAGCTGGGTAACAGAGGTACGAGTAGGCGTGGGAAGGTCGGCTCAGAAACCGGGGGAGGGGGTCCCCCGCAGTCAGGTACTCCCGGGGGCACGCTTAAGGAAACGGGGCCCAAAAATAAACATTGCCTCGTGGGGGGTGGGGTGACCAACACAAGGATCCCAACTCCATCTAAAATCTTTCAATCCCGTCCCCAACCCGTAGATGGCACGCTCAGGGCACCATACATTTACACAAAAGGGGGTCAAAAAAAAAAAAAAATCTAAGGATTTATACTATTAATTAGTAACAGATCCCATCAAAAAATGTGGGGGAAAACGAATCAGCTGCGTGCTCCCCCGGGGCGGGCTATCGCCCCTCAGGCTTCGAAAAAAACTACTGGAGTGGAGGCTCACGGGCCTGTGTTTGCGAGCGAGTGTGAGGGAAAACCGCCCTCGGGTTTTAAAACCAACCACAAAAATGGAGGGGGGTCACGGGCCTCGTGTTTGGGGCGAGGCTGAGGGAGAACCGTCCTAGGTTTTAAAAACAACCACGAAATGAGGCGTCACGGGCCCCCCGTGTTTGTAAAAGGGAGTGCGGGGGGGAAAGAAACCGCCCAGGTTTTAAAAACCAACCACAGAAATGGGGCCCCCACGGGCCTCGTTTTGGGGACGAGTCCCGAGGGAAAAAACCGCCCCAAAGCTTTGAAAAAAACCCCACAAATGGGGCCCGAAGGGGGGCCCGGTTTTTGAACGAGTGCTGAGGGAAAAACCGTCCCCGGGGCTTTGCCCCCAACCAAAAGAAATGGAGGCTCGGGGGCCTAGTGTTTGCGAGGGGTTTGCTGGGGGAAAACCCCGTCCCAGGCTTAATGGGACCAACGGGTCGGAAATTTAAGAAACCCTGAGCCGGGGCTGAGACGAAGGGTGGCAGGCTTGGCGGGGGGCACATAAAAATTCCCTAAAAGTATGGGGGTTACTGGGGCCGTATGGCAAGCAAAAAACTAAACCCGGGGGACGGGGGAAAGACATATTGCTCAAAAAAATTTATACAAACACACTAAGGGCAATTTTGGGCCCTGTGAGAACTGCAAAGGGGGCCAAATTAAAGGACAGGGGGTTTTTCTGTACAAATAGGGACGTGACAACGGGAAAAGACCAAGGTACAAAACATGTGACCCCTGAGAGGTTTACTATGAAAAAAGTAACACATACACGGGCCAGTCCATTAGTTTTAAAATTTTTGCTAAAGTTTCGTAAAGGGTCTCTGTGCGTTTTTTCTGAGACAGGGGAAAATTCAAGCCCACGGTGTTTTGTGGAAAGTCTGATTTTTCATTGTCAGAAAGTGATGGATGAGTCCCAGTTTTAAATCGAGATCAATATGAAATTAAGTTACCGGGAAATTTTGTTTGCTGTGGTTTTGGGAAAGGTCAGCCAAAGCGGGGGAGGGGGGAAATGGGGAAAAGGGGGAAATAACAGTAAGGGGAGGGGGGTGGGGAAAAAATGTGGGGGCACCCCGTGGGTTCGTGGGGTTTTTTGTACAGGTTTTTTTTTTTCCTGTTTTGGTTTTTGGAAGGCATAAAGTCAAGATTGTGAAAAATGATTTAAGAAAAAATTATTTATGGTGTTGGGAAGGAAAATAAAAAAAATAAATGGAATGCACAAATTTGAAAGGGAGAAAGTGAATGGCAGGAGTGAGTGAGTGCGAGAGGGGCGGTGCCCGTTTTCTGTTCAATGGGGAAATGAAGCATATGTAAAGGACGGGGATTTTAAACGGGCAATATGGGAAAAATTCAAGGAAAAAAAGTATCACCTAAAACCAACTAAAAAAAAAATCGCCGAACACAAAAAAAAAAATTGATAACCTTGGAATATGTAGTTGGTTGTGGGGCTGATTACGGGTTGCATAAAATCCCTCACCGCGGGGGGGTGGATCGTCAGCACGAGGAGGTGGTTTTTTCTCCCGCCGGGGGGGTGGCCGTCAGTGGGAGGATGGGGCTCCTACGTCAGGGGGCCCCTTCAGGATTCCCAGACTTCGGTTTTACGTTGGGCACGGCTGGGCCGTAAACCCCCGTTGGGCGAATTTTCGCCAATTAGCGTTGTTTTAAAGGGGGTAGCGTGGAAAATATGCTGCGTACTTTGGGGGGCTGGAGACAGGACGCAGCAAATTTGGCAAGCTGGGGTCCGATTTTAAAAACCGTGGGGTGCTTTCTTTGCTTGTTTTTTTTAGATCTTTTTCCCTGTGTGGTATTTGATCAGGGGTTCGTTTTGCCTTTTTTCTTTGGAGGCAGGAGTCTGTGGGCCGGAGGCAGGGGGGTTTTTTTGGGCCAATCCCCCGCTGCCGCCACTGGAACGATGGCGATAAGCGGTAGGTGCAGACAAATCGCGTCTGGCACTATGGGAAATTTGGCCAGCGGCAAAGGGGAAACAGACTTCTTACTTGTTTTTTTAGATATATTATAATGAGGGGGATGGGCAACGGGCGGACGAGGTTTAGTCCGCCGGGCAGCGTGCTTTAAAGGGTGTCGGGCTGCCCCTCGCAGGGGACCCTCTTTTTTACAGATTGAAAATAAGGGAAATCACAGGGGGGTTTCGTGTACAAAGGAAATATGGGGGAAAGGGTGGATCGTGTAAACGGAACGGCGTCCCCGAGGGCGGAAGGCCTTTCGGATTTTGCGTCCGTTGTCTGTCTAGCAAAGGTGTTGGGATTTTGAGGTTAGTGTTATTGTAAAAAAATATATATATTATAAGTTAACAGGTCATATGGATGGCAATAGTTTGGGGTGATGGAAAAGGGTTTTCCCAATTGGCCCCCAAAGGGGGTCCTGTACTATAAGGGTTTATACGAAACACTAAGATCCATTAGGAGAAACTCTGGGGAATTTGGGGTGAGGTGAAAAAAGGCATAGTGAAAAAGGGATTTCACAGACACACACCCCAAGCACACAAATACAATATGTACACAACACAATTTTTGTGTGTAAAGTTTTATATATGTGTTTTGTAAAGGGAAAGGGGTTTATATATAAATAATATATTATTATATATATATATATATATAATTATATATAATTTTATATACCCTATTATAAAAATATAAATATAAAAAATATATATATTATATATAATATATATATAAATATATTATTTTAAAGTTTTGTGTTGTGGTGGTGTGTGTGTTTTATATTGGGGTATATATTACATTTTCACCTGTCGTGTATGTTTTGGGGGTGTGTTTTGTTTATATATATAAAAACTAAAATTTTATATATAATATTTATATATATAATATATATTATAGGGGTGTGTGTGGTGTTTTTGTTGTGTGGTTTTTGTTTGTGTTTGTGTTTTATATATATAAAAATAATATTAATATATAAAATTTTTATAAATATATAATATTATATGTATATATATGCCTAAAAATATTTTTATATATAAAATATATATAAAAATATATTATATTAAAATAATTTTTATATATATTATATATATATGTTTTATATATCTTTTATAATATTTTTATATATATATTATATTATTAAAATTTTTATATATAAATATATGTGTGTGGGGTGGGGGTGTCTATTATGTATAAATGGATAATAAAATTTTATATAAAAATATATAATTACTAAAATTTTTAATTTTTATATATATAAAATTTTATTATTATATATAAAATACACCCACACCACATATATAATATAATATTATTTTATATATATATATATATATTTTATATATATATATAATATAATATATTTTATATATATAAAATATTGTGATGTTTCGTTGCGCGCACGGGATTTGATATTATATATATTATATATATATATATAATATATATATTTAATTATATATATATATAATATGGGAAAACAGGGGATATATATTTTTATTATATATATATATTTAAAATATATTATAATAAAAATTTTATATTTTAATATATATTGTGTGTGTGTGTGTGTGTTTTGGGGTGTGTGTGTGTGTGTGTGTGTTTTGTTGGGGTGGGTGTGTGTCTAATATATAAAAATAAAATATATATAATAATAATATATAAAATATATATAAATATATATATTTATTTTTAATATATATATAAATATAATATACTTTATAAAATACCCTTAGTACATACAAACCTACACACACACAACACACACAAAACACACACAAAACACACACCCCACCACACACACCACACACAAAACACATATATATATATATTAATATATATTTTATTTATATATATATATTATAAAAATGTATAAATATATATTGAAAAAATTTTATATATATATTTATGGGTTTATGTGGGTTTTGTGTTATAAAATATATATTATATTTTATTATTTTAAAATATAAAATAATATATAATATATAATAGAAATATAAAATATATATATAATATTAAAATATTATATTCCCCCCCCAATTTGCCAAAAAAGTATTAGATTATTGAAAAGATAAATAGATAGATACCTACTACAAAACATGCATACTACATTTCATCCCTTACCTATATATAGGGTTGGTGTCCCTTTTATTTCATAATACACACATACCTATATATACCAAAATATGTATGTGTTATGTTGTGGGTGTTGTGTGTGTGTGTTTGTGTTTTATTGTGTTTTGGTCGCGGGGTTTTATATATATAAAAAATATATATTATAAATATATATATATATATAAAATATTTATAATATATATATATATATAATATAAACATATAACAATATACATAAATATAATATTTTATATATTAATATATATATATATTATATATATATAATGTATTTGTTATTATAAAAATATATATATATAATAAAATATAATATAAAATAATATATTTTATTTATATGGTTTTGGTGTGTGTGTGTGGGTGTGGTTTTTGTTTTGTGTGGGGTGTGTGTGGGGGGGTGTGTAAAATTTTTTTATTTTATATAATATAATTAAAATAATATAAAAATTAAAAATATTAAAAATTTAAAAATATGTTATTAGTATTAAAATTGGGGGGTTTTGTGTGTGTGTGTTTTGTATGGAAAAAAAAACCCCCCAATACAAAAAACTAGATTTATTGAAACTGAGTCTACAGTTTCGAAATCCCCCTGGGGTTTAAACTTCAAGGGCCCCCCATCCCCCACCCCCATGTAATTCCCTCTGCTTTCGTTCGTCCGGGCCCCCACCTGCCCCGTGTTACCGCGTTGCCTTCCTCCTCTTTTTATTTTATACCCCTCCTCTCCTTTTCCTTTAACCTGAAGATGGGAAACCAAAGGGGGATTTTTGAAAATGTAGTCTTTATTTTCAAAAAATCAATTTTTTTATTGTGGGGGTTTTTTTCCATTGTTCAACCCGGGAAAATTTTTTTTGCTATTTTTAAAATATTAATTATAATAATATATATATAATATAATATATAATAATATATATATATATATATATATATAGAACACACATTTCTTTCATACATACATTTCTACATACATACTACTACAACATACATACACACATATACATACTATAATATATATATAAATAAATGTAAGCAAAAAATATTTTAAAATATATATATATTTTATATAATATATTTTATATATATTTTTATATATATATAAAATATATATTATTATATATAATTTTTATATTTTATAAATAAATTTTTTTTAAAATTTAAAATATATAATTTTATAATATATATATAATATATATATATATTTTATATAATATATATATATGCATACATATGTGTGTGTGCATGTATGTATTTATGTATTATTAAAATATATATATATTTTTAATATATATAATATATAATATATATATTTATATATTTTTTTTTAAAAACATATATGTGTGTGTTTGTGTATATGCATTGTTTTAAGGGATGGTGTTATATAATGTGTGGGGTGTGTGTAGGGGGTTTTGTGGGATATTTTTATGTGTGTGTGTTTATGTATGTATATAATATATATATATCATATATATATTATATATATTATTATAATATTATATTATATATTTTGTGTGTGTGTGTGGTTTTTGTGTGAGTGTGGGGTGTTTGTGTATTTTCTTTTTTTTTTATTTTCCCGTGTGGTATTAATATAAATATAATATACATAATTAAAATATATATATATAAAAAATATTATAATTATATATATATATATATAATAAAATTTTTATATAGTTTTATATTATATATTTCAATATTGGGACATATATAACATAATATACATAATAGGGGGTTTTTAAAATATATATATAATATATATTTTATAAAATATATATAACCCTATACAACTTTTTTATTTTAAAACTTTTAAAAATTTTTAATAATTAAAATCTCAAAATATTTTTATATATAATTATATATAAAACCTATAAGAATAATTAAAATATAATAATACATACATACATTAATTTCATAAATACATACATTTCCAAAATATAAAAATATATAATATATTCTATTATATAAGATTTATTTTATTAAAATTAAATTATATAGATATATATTCCCCTATTTTATGTTTTAATTTTTTATTTTAAAATATAAGCATTATAAACTTGGGTATTTATATATAATATATAATATATAATAATTTTAAAATTTTTGTATATATTACCCATTTATATTAAAATTTTTATATATATATATATTATATTATTAAATATTTTTTTAATTTTATAATAATAATATTATCCCTATTATTATTTTATTTAAAAAATATAAAATATATATTATTACTAATATATATATTAAAAATATAATATATATAATTTTATATTTATCTTTTTTAAAAAAAAAACACAATACAAAAAAAAAAATATTTAATTTAAAATTTTTCTACTTTCTATATAACTATATATATATATTTTATTAAAATATTTTTTATTATTTTTTTAATATATATGTGTGTTGGGGGGGGTGTGTGTGTGTGTGTGTGTGTTTTTGTGTTGGTGTGTGGGTGTGTGTGTGGGGTGTGTTGTGTGCGTTGGGGTGTGTTTGTATGTTTTTGTTGTATTTATACAACATACACATACGTAACAATTACATTAAAATTGGGATACGGTTACATAATATATATAAAATATAATACATAATTATATTAAAATAAAATTTTATAATTAAAATTATATTATATAATTATATGTATGTATAGGGTTTGAAAAGTATGTATAATTTTACAATATATATTATATATTATTATATTAATCTTTTATATATTAATTTTATATTATATTATATATATATTATATTTTAATTTTATATTATTTTTTATATGTAAAGTTTATAAAATATATTTTATATATATATAATTATATATTTTATATAATAAAATAAAATATAAATTTTTTTTTAAAAAAACATGTGTGGGGTGTTGTATGATGTGGGATATATATATATATATATATATTATTGTAAATATATACATATATATACACATATGTATTTTGCATGTATGTATGTAAAGTAGGTGTGTGTGTGTGTGTGTGTGTGTGTGTTGTGATATTATTAAAATATTATATATATATTAATATATTAATTATATTATATATATATATTTTATGTATATACAATATTTGTGTAAGTTGTATGTTGGGGTATGTAATATGTGTGCATTTTGTGTTGTGTGTCTGTGTGTATGTGGGTATGTGTTGTGTGTGTATTTTATATGGGTTTTGTGTGTTTTTGTATGTGTTTATACATGGAAGGGCCAGAATCCCATTACAATGGCTTTTTCTGGGGTAGTGAAAATTTGGGATAATGGCGAAAAATTTTTTGGGAAGAGTACCAAAACAGTCAGGGAAACAAAAAGGGGCAATGTATATGGGGAAAACGGTGAGCGCGGGGGCAGTTCAGGCCGACCCCCCTGAGGCAGGGGGGGGCCAGATATAATCGTCATCATGCCTTCCCTGGGTGGGTAGTTTTTAAAATTTTGGGTTTTTGGGGCCACGTGGTAAACCCCACCTGTCTATTGGTACAGCTTTTATATATTCCCATTGCTTGGCTACCATTCATGCCTCGCCCCCGAGGGGCCTTAGTTTTCCCCCAAGGGTGACCTAACTTGGTGGTCATCTCTTCCCGCCTGCGCTTTTCCTGGTGCATCTTTGTGGGCTCGGGCCCGGTTTGTCCCCTTTTTTCCCGGTTTCCCCAGTGTTCTGCCCGTTTCCTTTGACATCCACACTCCTTTGAAAGTCCGCACAGGGGGAGACTTCCTCGTAGTCCCCGTCCAGGCCTAACTCGGTGGGGTCCTCATCCCAAAAGTCCCCCCCAGATTTCGTCCGGTCCTTCCGGGGTTTAGCTCGTCTCACATCCCCGTAATCTTCCTCTGGATCTACAGGCGTCCGGGCAAGGAGGGCATCCCCAGGGCAGCTGATACCTGCGCTGTCGAGCTCCTGGAGTTGACTGGGGCTGCGGTCCCTCCCCGGGAAGCGGCGTCCCCTCCCCGCAATTTGGGGGGACTGGTACCTGCACTGGCGAGTTACTGGTCCTTCCCCTGGGTTAAAAGGGCCCCGGGGCCGTCCAATCATGGGGCGGCTTAACACCCTTTTTTTTTCCCCCCCCCCGAAACCCCCAAAAATCCTGGTGCAGGTTCTGGGGGAATTTCCCCGGGGAAAGTCCCCCCCCACAGCATTAAGGGGACCGGGTTTTGGGAACCCGGGTCCCCCCCTTCGGTGCCGTTTCGATTATCGTCGGTCCCAAATGCCCATATATATTTGGGGAACCCCGATCATAAAAAGTAAGGGCCAAAATAAAGAGAAAAAGAAAAGGGAACAAGAAAAGGGTGTTTTTGTTTCCACGCCGGGTAAATTTTTTCAAGTTTTTTCAGTTTTTTAAAGTTCGTTTTTTAATTTATTTTCGTCTTTTTTCGTTTTTGTTTTATTTTACAAATAAAGAAGAAAGTAGGAGAGGGACACGTCCATAGCAATCTGCAGGGGCCGGTTGAACTGCCCAAAATCTCCCGATAGTATGAGAGTAAAATAAGGGGAAAAGACAACGAAATCCCTAAGGATTTTTCTTGAATCAATTTTCATCACACAAAAGAAAAAATAAATGTAATTTGTAAAATGTATGAGTCATTTTCCGACTGCCAAAAATCGCGGGCTAAAGAGATACTTCAAGATCTTTACCTGGCAACTTACAACAGCAACAAACCCCCATTAAAAGAAAAGTTTTAAAGGGCTTTTTTTCCTGCGTGGGAGTGGTGAGTGTTTTTGTGTGTGTGTGTGGTTGGGGTGCGCAAAAACGAGCTTGGGTGAGAGTGGGGAAAAGGGGAGTTTACCTTACACAGTGGGAAAGAAACACAAAAATTAACTTTTTACTATTTCCCAAAACCCGAGATTTTTATTTTGAATGCTAGTATATAACATTACATCTACCACTTTAAAATTTAAAATATAATGATAGGCAAAGAAGTACCCCCCATTATTGATTTTGGGGACGTGAAAAAAAAAATTTGAAAATTTTTACCAAACAAAACTTCTCGGAGTCAGGGAAAAACTGAAAATACCAAGGTTGCCCCTGCTGCTATGCAAAGATAGACTTCATCGACGGGGGAAACCATAACCCCAAAAAACCGTACATTGAAGAAAACCGGAGCCAGGAAAAATTTTTAAAAAAAACCTGGTCTTCCTGAGTATCTGTAATGGGGGCTTGTGACATTTTTACAGGTAAAATTTTGAAACACACAACTCTTGGGGAAACGCCCAAAAAAATGCAAACAACTTTAAGAGGGTGGAAAGGGGGTTATTTAAAAAGGCAAAAAATTATTCTAGTTTAAACCCTATTTCCCACAATTTAAATTTTTCGGACGTAACCGCGGGTCACAAACCCAAATCGAAAGTTGCCGGCCCAACGAATAACTTCGGTTTTTCCTGTACCCCCCTGTCGAACTTTTTGGCAGAAACTATTTGGCGTTTACGAACCCCGGGGTATATCAGGCTCCCGTCATATGTTTGTGGGGAGATCCTATGCTATTTCAAAATAATAAATTCATATAAAAACCTGTCACAACTCCTTCTAGCGCCCCATAGAAAATGTCACCAATGAGCAATGTTAAAAGGTGCCTATGGGTTAAACCCCTAGGTGTCAACAAAACAACAAAGCAAAATTTTTTTAAAAAAAAGGGGGTCCCTCTTTCCCCTTTTTTTACCCCCAAAAACAAACCCGAGGGGAGAAAGTGAGGTCAAATCGAGAGAGGAAAAACAACGGTCATCTATTTACCCTTTCCCCTCCCAAAACCCACCACAAAAAAAGAGAAAGTGCGGGCAGGTCGGGGGAGGGAGGAAAAGAGATAATATTAAAAGATATTCGTGATAAGATAAAATCATGACGCGTTAAATTTGTTTCATTTTAAAAAACGATAAAAACCCTAGAAAGGGGGAAAAATTTAATTTAAAAAAATTAAATAACGAAAAATATTTATATTTGTTGACCACATACCGCGATCACATGGGAATGCGATTGAGTCAGGAGAAAAAGGTGAGAGCGTGCCATTTTTCCCGTCATTTAGCAGTTTTTAAAAACCCCCCGGTTTAACAAAATTTTTGGGAGAAAAGGAAGGGAAAAAAAATAAAAAAAGAGCCCAAAAATGTACTTCGTTTTT
This sequence comes from Penaeus monodon, assembly GCF_015228065.2. Classification (NCBI taxonomy): domain Eukaryota; kingdom Metazoa; phylum Arthropoda; class Malacostraca; order Decapoda; family Penaeidae; genus Penaeus; species Penaeus monodon. The sequence continues at coordinate 35,684 of NW_023645774.1, forward strand.
TTTCTTAAAATGTCTTTGGGAGCTGGGCCCAGCGTTTTTTTTTCGGGGGGTTTTGCGTTTTGTGCTGCAAGCCAAAAAAGGGCGCAAACGACCCCCCTGCTATAAAAGGGGAAAATAATGGTAAACAATGTACGTAAAAATCACAAACATGTAAAAGGGGGGAACGCACGCAGGGCATGGGTGCTGACCGCTCAACGGGCCCGGGGCAGGGCGAGGTCAGTATAATCGTCCCTCTACGCCTTTTGCTGATCGTAGTTCTAATTTTTTAAATTGGAGCCATGTGGCAAAAGGCCAAGGGGGTATGGGTACTTTTGTATTGCCATAAACATATATATTTTGTGTGTTGGGGGTTATTACTGTGTGTATATATATATATATAATATAATTTTATATATAATATATAAAATATATATATATATATAAAAAATTTTAAAATATATTTTTATATTTAAAAATATATATATATATATAATATATATATATATATAAAATATATAA
>NW_023645776.1:0-5000 GCF_015228065.2 Penaeus monodon
GATTTTTTAAAATTTGGTTTTTTAAAATAAGATATTTTATTATATATAATACTATATATAAATTTTAATATATATATATATATATATATATATGAATATGTGTATATACGCAGGTATGTATGTATACATACACAAGAACACATATACCTTCCATACTGAGAAGCCATAACATTTCCATACGGCATCAGGATCCATAAACTCCATTGAATCTCCATGATTTTTTTTCGATTGTGGGGTACAATAATTATCTTGACGTACCTTCAGTTTTAAACGCAATGTAATTTGTGCGTTTTCTGAACGAACGGGAGTTCGGAATTTGTATACGGGTAAAATGGAGACTGGACGCCACGCTATGTCGTGAGTCAGTGAGTTATATATTATAAAATGGAATAGCAATGATGATGATGCTTATAATAATGTTATTAATGATAACAAAATAATGGTAATGATGAAATGATAATGGTAATGGTAACAGTAATAATATTGTTAATTATAATAATAATGGTAATAGCATAATAATAATAATAATAGTAATGATGATAGTGATAACAACAACAACAGCAACAATAACAATAATAATAATGATGATAATGATAATATTAATAATAACAATAATAACGAAAATAATAATGTAATTCTAATAATATAATATAATTGACAATAAAATATTAATAATTTAAATAATGATATAATAATAATGATAATAGTAATATTAATAATAATAATGATAATAGTAATATTAATAATAATATTGTTTAATATAATATTAAAAATAAAATGATAATATCAAACCAACATAATCATTATGTTGATCATTCTTTTCATCATCATCGTTTCATCTCGTCACAACAAACGTAAATATAGACAGAAATGCCTAGTACAGAAACGCACGTAGGCAGGAGCTCAGAATCCATTCTGTTGACAGTGCCTGATCTCAGCTCAGTCACTTCCTGCCTCACACACTTCGGATCAGTTTGGCTGACGAGGCCCATTAAAACAAACTTCTTTTTTCTACGTATTCTATTACTTTGGGGCGCACGCACATACCGCATTCATATGTATGTTGTGTGTGTATTATATGTGTGGTGTGTGGGGATTATATTTTATATATATATATATATATATATATATATATATTATATATATATTATATATATGTTATATATATATATATATATATATATATATTATATATATATATATTGTGTGTTGGTGTGGGTGTGGGTGTGTGTGTGTGTGTATGTGTGTGTGTGTGTGTGTGTGTGTGTGTGTGTGTGTGTGTGTGCACTTAGTTGTATATATGTATATATAACAGAATATATACATATAGATGTATGTATGTAAATGTAAAATATATATATATATATATTTTTATCTATATATATTATAAATATATATATTTTATATTGTGTGGTGTTGGTGTGTGTGTGTTGGTGTGTGTGTGTTTGTGTGTTGTGGTGGTACACACAAACACACACCACACAACACACACACAACACACACAAATATATATATATATATATATATATATATATATATATATATATATATATTACTACATATATATATACATAATATACATATATATATAATATATATATATATATATATATATATTTTATATATATATATATATATAAATATGCTGTGTGTGTATGTGTGCGTGCGTTGTGAGTCTAAGTTCCCTTGTATTAACATGTTTCAAAACCTCAGAAAAAAGCCAGGGGAAATCAAAGATCAGTACCAAAACGGCACCAAAATGGGAGACAAAGACGGAGACGCGAAAAGGAAAACGGTACACCAAGGCATTTTCCCTGAACATTCGTTTTTATACCAAATTTTTTTGCCGCTGTTCGCATCCTAACCTGAGCCTTTATTTCGAAATTTTTGACGGTCCCTTTCCCTCTATCGTTTTTGGGAAAATGCATAGAGAGCATGAAGAAAAAAGTATTGTTTTGGAAGCGTTGCCCCCTCCAGCCCCCCCTTCCTCCCTCTCGATTTTGGTTGCGAGAAATGATACCCCCAGAATTTTTTTTTTTGAGGGACAGATGATATATGATGGGAAATAAACAAAAAAAAAAAAGTTTAACTCATAGAGGGAAGTACAAATTTTGGTGCGCGCGCAAAAAAGAGAGAGGAGAGAGAGAGAGAGAGAGAGAGAGAGAGAGGAGAGAAGAGAGGGGAGAGAGAGGGGGCGAGTGAAAGAGGAAAAAGGTGAGAGAGCGAGAGAAGAGAGGATGAAAAATGGAGAGAGAGGCGATAGAAATAAAAGGGGGTAAGGAAAAAAAGGGAGGAAAAAAAAAAGGGAAGAAAAAAAATACTCGTGGCATTCACTTGTCCCCGAAGAAAGAAATACGGGAAACATATAAGAACCCATGACTCACTTTAAATTGTTCCAGCGCCTCAGAGTATTTTTCCTACGCATACCTACCTCTAATTCTCTTCTCTTCTCTCTCTCTCTCTTTTTCCCTTTTCTCTCTCTCTTTCTCTCTCTCTCTCTCCTCTCTTTTTACAACACACCACACACCACACACACCATACAACAACACACACACACACACACAAAAACAAACACACAAACAAAAACCCAAAACACACACACCCGAGGGCAGCGTCACTCACGGGACAAAGCAGGGTGCGGTGACGTCGCTTAGACCCAAGGGTCGAAGAAAAAGGGGAAAAAATAACCTTTACTGCATCTGTAGAGTTGAGTCATGTTAGCGCAGGTAAAAAAAAAAAGAGAAAAAAAAAACACAAAAGTAAAAAAAACGAAAGAAAAAAAGGAAAAAGAAAAAAAAAAAAAGGTATCCAATGCAAAAATAACTTTTAAAAGATTCGAAGTAACAAAGACGGAGAGAAAAACAAAAAGGGATGAACTGAGGAGTGCGGGGAAAGGGGTGGAAACCCCGCATTTTTGCTGGACATCTGAAAAATCTGAAATCATGTTTTTAAATTGAAAGGGGGGAAAAGGGGAGCGGCGCAGGTTGAGGAGGGGCCTTTGGTTTGGGTTTGGGTTTAAAGGGGGAATAAGAAAAGGGGCAAAAACGAGACCGCCAGAAATAAAAGCTTTAAACCCCCCCTTCCCCTCTCCTCTCTCCTTCCCCCTCTTCTCCCCTTTTCCTTCTCCCCCCTCTCTCCTTTTCCCCTTTTCTCCTCTCCCTTTTCTCTCCCCCCTTCCCCCCCTCCCCTCTTTCTTTTTCCCTTTTAAACGGTTTTACGGCGTTTTTTTCAGGGCCCGTACTCACTGTAAAACATAAATTTGTACATTGAGGTGAAGATAGATAGACAGTAGTACATAGAAAAATAGATAAGAAATTTTAAAAAAGGGGGGTTTTGGATAAAGGGGGAGATGAAAAATAGAATACCGCAGACAAAAAAGATAGTAGAGGAGGGACAGATTTGTTAAAAGGGGCTTCAGAAACCCTTTTGGCAGCGCTTATTTTTTGGGCCCACAAAAGGGGAAAAACCCCTAATTGGGGGGCATTACTAACATAAAGCTTTAGGGGTTTAAACGTTTTTGACCACCCTTCACCCTAGCGGCCCTTTTCCCCCTCGTTTTTCCCGGTTCTATGTTCGTCCGTTTTTTTAAAAGTTTAAACTCATTCGCTTTTTTCCCCCCCTTTTTTTTTCTCTTTTTTTCCCTTTTTTGTTTTCATTCTTGGTTTTTTCTTCTGTTTTTAATTCCGCCCTTTGGGCCTCCCCCTTTATGTTTTCTTCTTTATTGCCATTCTTTAAGATTGTCCTTTTTCCCTTTCCCTCGTTTTTCGTTCGCAGAACTTTTTTTTCTGTTTGATCGTTCTTGTTCGTATCTTCTTGTTTTTTCGCTATCGATTGTCTTTATATTTTATATAATCTATATAAAAATATATAATAAAATTATATCTTAATGTGTGTGTTTGTGTGTGGGGGTGTGTGTGTGTGTGTGTGTTGGTTGTGTGTGTGTGGGTGGGTGTTGTGTGGGTGGTGCTGTTTCGTGTGTGTGTATGTGTATTTTTGATAGGATATAAAAATTGTTTTATTTTTATATTTTATATATATATATATATATATAAGATATATATATAAAAATATATATATTTTTTGGTGTGTTTTGTGTGTTTTGTGTGGGTGTGTGTGGTGTGTTGTGTTTTGTGTGTTGTGTATGTGTGGTGTGTGGGGTTTTATTGTGTTTTGGGGTATTTTTATTTTATATTATATTTAATATTATTTTTGTATATATATTTTTGGGGTGTGGGGTTGGGGTGTGTGTGTGTGTGTGTGTGTGTGTGTGAATTTATATATAAAAAAATATGTTTATTATATATATAAATATATAAATATCTATTTTTATATTTTATAATAATATAAAATATATATCCGGGCCCAAGGGAAAATTTTAAACCCCCCAAATCCTGTCCCTTCAAGGCAAGGACCCGCTGAGGTTTTCCCGTTGGGGGAAACCCGGATAGGTTTAAAATGGGGAACGCCCGCAGCAGAAATTTCCACAGCGGGCAAGGGGGACCTCGTAGGTTTATCAGGGGGCCGGGAAAAAGGGAATGAGCAGGATTATGGGAAGGCTAAAGAAAAACCTTTAATAAAGATCTAAAAAATTTCCCCTTACAGTTTTTTTAAATTCGTCAATCGATTTGCTGTTGTGTTTTAAAAAAGGGCATATCCCGGTTTCGGGAGAAACGAAATTGAGGCCCCCTCCCTAGAATCCGCTTTTGAATTTTCCAGGGAATGGGCCACACGCGCGGGCCTTCATTTCCCCTTTTTTGGGGTCCTCCAGCGGCCGGGCGCCCCCCCCCCCCCCCCCCCTCCATCTCCCCCTCCCCTCCCGCTTCCGAAACCATCTGGGTGTTTTCCCCCCTTTCACTAAAAACCCTTTGACAAGTACACCGCATTTATAATGGTTTTCGAGTAAACAATAAAAAATTTTTTAAGACTTCCCGATTGCCAATAAAAATTTTTGCCCAATTTTTGAAAAAACGGGGGACGAAGTTCTTGCCTGCTCGTTTGAT
>NW_023645777.1:2500-5000 GCF_015228065.2 Penaeus monodon
TGCCACTGTATTACCCTGGAGGCTAATTTTGCGTTTTGCGCATGCCTCTGTTCGTAGAGACCATGTCACACTTAGACTTCTTCCGCTGACACACGTAAACGCACGTAACCACACTAACCATAAGAACCACGGAAACAGTCCAGCAAAACTAACACAGACACTGTTTCATAAAAAAAAAAAAAAGAAAAAAAAATGTTATATATATTATAATATATATATATTATATTAAATATATATATATATATATATATTGTGTGTGTGTGGTTTTTATGTGTGTTTTGGTGTGTGTGTGTGTATACATTACATACAGATATAATACTCACACACCAACCTACTACCACACACACACAACACACACACACACCAACACACCACAACAACACACACACCACCAATATTAATATATATATTATATTTTATATATTATATATATATATGTTGTGTGTGTGTTGTGTGGTGTTGTGTGTGTGGTGTGTGTGTGTTGTGTTTGTATGTATTATATATATATATATATATATATATAATATTAAAAATATTACATATATATGTGGTGTGTGTGGTTTTGTGTGTGTGTGTGTGTGTGTTTTGTGGGTGTTTTGGTGTGTTGTGTGTGTGTGTGTGTTTTCCTTTCCCTCTGGTGGCATCGTGATTGAACCTACAACGCCATTTCATCAATGTTCTATGCCGACTCGTTACCTGTTCCCAAAGATACTTTCCTGTCAAAGTGGCTCCTTCCCCTTTTTAAAATTCTATATATTTTATATAATATATATAAATAATTATAATATATATATTATATTATATATAATATATACATTATAATTATATATTTAATATTATATAATTAAAAATATATTATTTTTATTAATATATAATACAAAACATAAATATATATATATTATTTTATTAAAATATATTATATATTATATATGGATCGTATCAAAATATATAGGATTTTTATACATATATATATATTATATATATATATATATATATTAATAATATTAATTATTTTATATATATAATATTATATATTGCTATATTATCAAATATAGGGATACTATCTAAAATTTTTGGGGTATTTTTATTTTAAACATATAAAAAAATAAAAAATATATATATATAATACCCACACACACACCACCACACACACACACCACCACACACATACATAAATATATATATAATATATTATATATTATTTAATATATATTTTATATATAATTATATATTATGTGTGGGTGTGTGTGTGTGTGTTTTGTTTTTCTAGGGTTCTGTTGCGTGTGTGTGTGGTGTATAAAAATATATATATATATATATATAAAATATATATTTTAAATATATATATATATTATATTATTTTAATGTGTGTGTGTGTGTGTTTGTTTGTGTGTTGTGTGTGTGTTGTTTTGGTGGGTGTGTGTGGGGTGTGTGTGGGTGTGTGTGTGGGGGTGTGGTGTGTGTGTGGTGTGTGTGTGTGTGTGTTGTATAGCGTATATTATAAATATACATATATATTATATAAATATATATATTATATATATATATTATATATCATAAATATGTGTGAATCCCCAACCCCGGTCTAAAGTGTATTCCCCCCTTTCCTGTATTTTGTGTCCCTGTCCCACTGTAAAAGAGTCGCATACCCCGTTTATCGGGTGGACCCCGGGCCGTTGCACCCTTTTTGGCATCAATACAAAGCATTTCCCGAAAAAAATCCGCTCGACCGCTGGAAGACTGAAAAAAACGTAAGTAACGTTTGGGCCCCTTTTCTTATTTCTTTTTTTCTTTCTCCCCCCCAAAAAATTTAACTTTGTTGTTTTTTGTTTTTGTTTTTGGGGGGGGTTAAAAAGGGGCTAATGACAGCAAATGGGACGTTCTCACCTATTCCCTTTACCCCAGATCGCTTTCCGTGTGATGGTAGTGATCATTAAACATGAAAATCTTCGTTAGTTAAGTATTAAATTTCTCCGTTTTTAGAGTTTTTATTGTTTCGTCTGCAAAGAAATTTTAAACTTGTGATTTTTCTTTTCAGAAATCATTTCATTTTTTCTGTTTCCCCCTCTCGCCCCGACCTGCCCCTTAAACCTTTTTTTTTGCTTGCGATCACTTTGGGAAAAGAGAAGGTTTTTTTCCCTCTTTACCTGACCTCCCTTTCTCTTTTCCCCGGTCCATGGGGAATGGGAAGGGTCAATATAAAGCTTGGTTCCCTGTATTTGGTTGTTGTTTGGTTGACGCCTTGGGGAAATTAACCATAGCATTGTTACACATTGCTTTTTGGTGACACGTTTATCGGGGTAGAGTGGAGCATGTAACGAAAATCTAGAAAATTTTTTTTTGACTATAGGATCTTCCCCCTGTATAGTGCCAAACTCCCGATATTGCCCCGGGGGTTTCGTAAACGCCAAAAGATCTGCGTCCCTTGTTTTGAAAATAGGGAAATAAACCCAATTATTCATTCATCAGCACTTTGAGTCGTTGTGACCCCGTTACGTCC